>NC_084551.2:16670000-16700000 GCF_033978685.3 Nerophis lumbriciformis
AGTGTGTTAGTGCGTATGAAAGCAGAGTGTTAGTGTGTATGGGGGCAGTGTGTTAGTGTGTATGGGAGCAGTGTGTTAGTGTGTATGGGAGTAGTGTGTATGGGAGCAGGGTGTTAGTGTGTATGGGAGCAGTGTGTTAGTGTGTATGGGGGCAGTGTGTTAGTGTGTATGGGAGCAGTGTGTTAGTGTGTATGGGAGTAGTGTGTTTGGGAGCAGGGTGTTAGTGTGTATGGGAGCAGTGTGTTAGTGTGTATGGGAGCAGTGTGTTAGTGCGTATGGGAGCAGGTTGTTAGTGTGTATGGGAGCAAGGTGTTAGTGTGTATGGGAGCAGTGTGTTAGTGTGTATGGGAGCAGTGTGTTAGTGCGTATGGGAGCAGGTTGTTAGTGTGTATGGGAGCAAGGTGTTAGTGTGTATGGGAGCAGGTTGTTAGTGTGTATGGGAGCAAGGTGTTAGTGTGTATGGGAGCAGTGTGTTAGTGTGTATGGGAGCAGTGTGTTAGTGCGTATGGGAGCAGGTTGTTAGTGTGTATGGGAGCAAGGTGTTAGTGTGTATGGGAGCAGGTTGTTAGTGTGTATGGGAGCAAGGTGTTAGTGTGTATGGGAGCAGTGTGTTAGTGTGTATGGGAGCAGGGTGTTAGTGTGTATGGGAGCAGTGTGTTAGTGTGTATGGGAGCAGGGTGTTAGTGTGTATGGGAGCAGTGTGTTAGTGTGTATGGGAGCAGGGTGTTAGTGTGTATGAAAGCAGTGTGTTAGTGATGGGAGCAGTGTGTTAGTGTGTATGGGAGCAGTGTGTTAGTGTGTATGGGAGCAGTGTGTTAGTGTGTATGGGAGTAGTGTGTATGGGAGCAGGGTGTTAGTGTGTATGGGAGCAGTGTGTTAGTGTGTATGGGGGCAGTGTGTTAGTGTGTATGGGAGCAGTGTGTTAGTGTGTATGGGAGTAGTGTGTTTGGGAGCAGGGTGTTAGTGTGTATGGGAGCAGTGTGTTAGTGTGTATGGGAGCAGTGTGTTAGTGCGTATGGGAGCAGGTTGTTAGTGTGTATGGGAGCAAGGTGTTAGTGTGTATGGGAGCAGTGTGTTAGTGTGTATGGGAGCAGTGTGTTAGTGCGTATGGGAGCAGGTTGTTAGTGTGTATGGGAGCAGGTTGTTAGTGTGTATGGGAGCAAGGTGTTAGTGTGTATGGGAGCAGGGTGTTAGTGTGTATGGGAGCAAGGTGTTAGTGTGTATGGGAGCAAGGTGTTAGTGTGTATGGGAGCAGTGTGTTAGTGTGTATGGGAGCAGTGTGTTAGTGCGTATGGGAGCAGGTTGTTAGTGTGTATGGGAGCAAGGTGTTAGTGTGTATGGGAGCAGGTTGTTAGTGTGTATGGGAGCAAGGTGTTAGTGTGTATGGGAGCAGTGTGTTAGTGTGTATGGGAGCAGGGTGTTAGTGTGTATGGGAGCAGTGTGTTAGTGTGTATGGGAGCAGGGTGTTAGTGTGTATGGGAGCAGTGTGTTAGTGTGTATGGGAGCAGGGTGTTAGTGTGTATGAAAGCAGTGTGTTAGTGATGGGAGCAGTGTGTTAGTGTGTATGGGAGCAGTGTGTTAGTGTGTATGGGAGCAGTGTGTTAGTGCGTATGGGAGCAGGTTGTTAGTGTGTATGGGAGCAAGGTGTTAGTGTGTATGGGAGCAGTGTGTTAGTGTGTATGGGAGCAGGGTGTTAGTGTGTATGGGAGCATTGTGTTAGTGTGTATGGGAGCAGGGTGTGAGTGTGTATGAAAGCAGTGTGTTAGTGTGTATAGGAGCAGTGTGTTAGTGTGTATGGGGGCAGTGTGTTAGTGTGTATGGGAGCAGTGTGTTAGTGTGTATGGGAGTAGTGTGTTTGGGAGCAGGG
This sequence comes from Nerophis lumbriciformis, assembly GCF_033978685.3. Classification (NCBI taxonomy): domain Eukaryota; kingdom Metazoa; phylum Chordata; class Actinopteri; order Syngnathiformes; family Syngnathidae; genus Nerophis; species Nerophis lumbriciformis. The sequence goes on from NC_084551.2 coordinate 16,671,868, forward strand.
TGTTAGTGTGTATGGGAGCAGTGTGTTAGTGTGTATGGGAGCAGTGTGTTAGTGCGTATGGGAGCAGGTTGTTAGTGTGTATGGGAGCAAGGTGTTAGTGTGTATGGGAGCAGTGTGTTAGTGTGTATGGGAGCAGTGTGTTAGTGCGTATGGGAGCAGGTTGTTAGTGTGTATGGGAGCAGGTTGTTAGTGTGTATGGGAGCAAGGTGTTAGTGTGTATGGGAGCAGGGTGTTAGTGTGTATGGGAGCAAGGTGTTAGTGTGTATGGGAGCAAGGTGTTAGTGTGTATGGGAGCAGTGTGTTAGTGTGTATGGGAGCAGTGTGTTAGTGCGTATGGGAGCAGGTTGTTAGTGTGTATGGGAGCAAGGTGTTAGTGTGTATGGGAGCAGGTTGTTAGTGTGTATGGGAGCAAGGTGTTAGTGTGTATGGGAGCAGTGTGTTAGTGTGTATGGGAGCAGGGTGTTAGTGTGTATGGGAGCAGTGTGTTAGTGTGTATGGGAGCAGGGTGTTAGTGTGTATGGGAGCAGTGTGTTAGTGTGTATGGGAGCAGGGTGTTAGTGTGTATGAAAGCAGTGTGTTAGTGATGGGAGCAGTGTGTTAGTGTGTATGGGAGCAGTGTGTTAGTGTGTATGGGAGCAGTGTGTTAGTGCGTATGGGAGCAGGTTGTTAGTGTGTATGGGAGCAAGGTGTTAGTGTGTATGGGAGCAGTGTGTTAGTGTGTATGGGAGCAGGGTGTTAGTGTGTATGGGAGCATTGTGTTAGTGTGTATGGGAGCAGGGTGTGAGTGTGTATGAAAGCAGTGTGTTAGTGTGTATAGGAGCAGTGTGTTAGTGTGTATGGGAGCAGTGTGTTAGTGTGTATGGGAGCAGTGTGTTAGTGTGTATGGGAGCAGTGTGTTAGTGTACACACCGTTAGTGTGTATGGGAGCAGTGTGTTAGTGTGTCTTTGAGCAGTGTGTTAGTGTGTATGGGAGCAGTGTGTTAGTGTGTATGGAAGCAGTGTGTTAGTACGTATGAAAGCAGTGTGTTAGTGTGTATGGGGGCAGTGTGTTAGTGTGTATGGGGGCAGTCTGTTAGTGTGTATGGGGGCAGTGTGTTAGTGCGTTTGGGAGCAGTGTGTTAGTGCGTATGGGAGCAGTGTGTTAGTGTGTTTGGGAGCAGTGTGTTAGTGTGTATGGGAGCAGTGTGTTAGTGTGTAAGGGAGCAGTGTGTTAGTGTGTAAGGGAGCAGTGTGTCAGTGTGTATGGGAGCAGTGTGTCAGTGTGTATGGGGGCAGTGTGTTAGTGCGTATGGGAGCAGTGTGTATGGTGTGTTAGTGTGTATGGGGGCAGTGTGTTAGTGCGTATGGGAGCAGTGTGTTAGTGCGTATGGGAGCAGTGTGTTAGTGTGTTTGGGAGCAGTGTGTTAGTGTGTATGGGAGCAGTGTGTTAGTGTGTAAGGGAGCAGTTTGTTAGTGTGTAAGGGAGCAGTGTGTTAGTGTGTATGGGAGCAGTGTGTCAGTGTGTATGGGGGCAGTGTGTTAGTGCGTATGGGAGCAGTGTGTTAGTGTGTATGGTGTGTTAGTGTGTAATGGAGCAGTGTTTTAGTGTGTATGAGGGCAGTGTGTTAGTGCGTATGGGAGCAGTGTGTTAGTGTGTGAAAGTTCATGGCATCCTTCACTACAGGAGGAGAACCCAGGAAGGTCAAGTACAACCTCAATTTAGCTATGTCAAGTTTTATTTAGCTTATTCTTGTATTGTTAATGTAGTTTTAAATAAAAAGACTGTATGTCATGAATTAACAGTGTAACACTACATGCTGAGAGGTTTATCTACACTAGCTAAATATTACCCAAACATTAGCTTATATTATGTGTTGAATGAATATATACTAGTAGGTCATCTTTTGATCCTCCATTTTCTATTCCTTTTGTCCTTATTGGGCTGACAGCAAAGGCTGCAGCTATCTATTATTTTAGTAATCCAGTAATCTATTGATAGGTTTGTTCGATTAAGCGATTTACCTGATAAAACACAATTTATGGCCTTAATGTGTGTTTTAGGGAACATAGTTGAAATAAATGTTTTTTCTGCTTGTAACATTTTTCTCCTTTAACCTTGAAATTGCACTTTTAACATAAAGTTAAAGTACCACTGATAGTCACACACACACTAGGTGTGGTGAAATTATCCTCTGCATTTGACCCATCCCCTTGTTCCACCCCCTGGCAGGTGAGGGGAGCAGTGAGCAGCAGTGGTCACGCTCAGGAATCATTTTGGTGATTTAACCCCCAATTCCAATATGTGTGTATTATTAGGACAGATCACGGCGCATACACCATGTGTGCTCTATTGCAGCGGCAGTAGCTGTCCAGAAACCGTGTCCGTGTATTTAACACTATTGTTAAAGCTAAATTATTTTCAAGTTTCTGCTGATGTTTAAAATGTCCCCTTAAACAGGAACTGTACTTTTTTTTGGAGTTCTGCGTCATCGTTCACAATCATAATGAGAGATACGACGAAGGATGTTATTTTTTTAATGCATTCTAAAGATTAAATAAATGCGATTTAAAAGTTTGCTTACAATGGAGCTTATAGGAGCCACGCTATTTCACACATCCAAATACATGATGTAAGTGTATATGTAGTGTAGTAACTGGCACATTCATAATAATATTTAATATTGACCTATTTTGATCATTTTAAGCGTAGGTCACGAGAGCCAACAAACATAATAAAACATCACTTACTTTGCAATGTCTGCTGTCATTAGGATGCCGACTGCTGGGATGTTCATATATCCCCATTTACATGAAGAATGACCATAATCCTCACGAAGAGACAGAATGGGGGGGGACCAAGCATCTTTTCGTGTCGTTCTCGGCAGTTCCGGGTCCTTAATGGCTGTCGAAGTGTACCAACTTGTCGGAATACCACCCAGACTTCTTCTGTCCAGGTGAGATGCATGATTTATGATCTACATTAAACTACTAGGGAGCAAGGAAGCGAGGAAGCAGCACCACTCAGCGCAAAATAAATCCGGAAATTGACCTCATCGTTTTATAAACCGCAAAGTTCAAAGCATAGGTAAAAAGAAGCGGCTTATAGTTCGTAATTTAAGGAAAATAATTGTGGGTTCCCTACGGGTACTTCGACTTCCTCCCACCCCCAAAGACATGCACCTAGGGATAGGTTAATTGTCAAGACTAAATGTGTTTTAGTGTGTGAATGTGAGTGTGAATGTTGTCTATCTGTGTTGGCCCTGCGATGAGGTGGAGACTTGTCCAGGGTGTAACCCGCCTTCCGCCCGAATGCAGCTGGGATAGGTTCCCGCACCCCCGCGACCCTGAGAAAATAAAATGATCGAATTCTGTGATTGTAGTCAAAAACTCAACTGATCAAAGTTTCTTAATTGTGTGTTTCAGAGTGTGTCAATCTCCAGCTGTTTCCTGATTTCCTTCCTTCTAAACTGCCATTATGTCACTGCTGACTCATGTGCTGGCATGCTTGTTTGGCATGGGCTCCTGGGTAGCCATCAACGGAATGTGGGTGGAGCTCCCACTGATCGTACCACAGATCCCAGAGGGTTGGTACCTGCCATCCTACCTCACTGTCCTCATCCAGATGGCCAATGTAGGACCCCTGTTCATCACCCTGATGCACCGATTTCGTCCAGGTGTGCTGGATGAGCGGCCAGTTGTCTACTCCATTGTGGTGTTGGGGATCATTGCCACGTTCCTTTTAGCTTTTTTTTGGAAGCACACCGTGACAGTAGGGGGCGCCCTGCACAGTGTGCCCCTTTTGATATTATGCTTCCTGCTGTCTGTCGTGGACTGCACCTCCTCTGTCACTTTCCTGCCTTTCATGATGCGCCTGCGCCCCCAATACCTCACCACTTACTTTACAGGTGAAGGACTCAGTGGACTGGTGCCTGCGCTGGTGGCTCTTATTCAAGGCGTTGGTGTCGTCCATTGTCAGAATGCCACTTTGACAGACACATTCAACCAAACATCCCCTGGGAGTGGGGAGCTACAAGCCATCTATCAACCATCCACATTTTCTGCTCAGATCTTCTTTCTGTTTCTCAGCGCCATGATGGTCGTTTGCCTGATAGCCTTCACTCTACTCAATCATCACCCGGCTGTGGCTCGGGAAAAGAAAAACAACATGTATTTTAGTGAAGAATTGACGCCTGGCAAGAAAGAGCAAGGTTTCTCTCTGCACGCTCAAACACCGGAGAAAAAGCCAATGATAGATCCATTAGAATCTTCAAAGAAGGAACCTCGCAGCTCCTTTGGCAAGGGCACTTACAGCAACTTTGAGCTCTTTTTTATCTTTGTGGTACTGGCATGGGTGAATGCTCTGACCAACGCAGTGCTGCCATCGGTGCAGTCTTACTCCTGTCTGCCGTACGGGAACAAAGCCTATCATCTGGCTGCCACCATGGCAGCTGTCTCCAACCCAGTGGCCTGTTTCATTGCCATGTTCATGCCTATCAGGTGAGCTTGACTAATGAAGCCATCATAGCATGTCAGGCTCAAGAAACAATAACATTAATGTCTTTCCAGGTCACTCGTCTTCATGTGTTTTCTGACTGTGTCTGGGACAGGATTTGGAGCCTACATCATGGCCATGGCTGCCCTAAGTCCTTGCCCTCTGCTGGTCCACAGTTCTTCAGGAACTGTTGTTATAGTAAGCCTTTTGAATTTGCTTATAAGATTGAATACAAGTAGGGGTAATCGAAAATATTGCCGTCTCAATATATATCTATCTAAGGATGGACATCAAATACGGTACTTTTTTGGCACTGACCGAGTCCCGCCGGTCCCACCAGGCACCGATTTACGTAAAATCCAACCTTGTTACATTACCTTGGTTGCATGTGACGTCACATTCAGTCGCAGACTGAGCCGGCTCTAACGACGCATGTAGCCATAAACGGTAATAATGACAACCACAGTAAAACTTCTGACAGTTAGAATCATACTTTTAAATTTAAAATAATCAAAACAATGTCATTGGCCCCGTTTACACTGCACACCAAATCTGATTGTTTTTTGCTCTCAAGTGATACAGATCTGATATTTTTTGCATGTCTAAACGCTCCAAAGTGCTTCAAATCTGATCTTTTGGCCACATCAGGAGGTAGTCCTGAATCCGATTGGAATGGTTTTAGGGTGCATTAAAGAATTGCTGAAAAGAGTAGAACAACCAAATAGTATAATGCTTACCATAAATAATAGATTTTAATAGATTTTTAATAGATAGACATTTGCAACACTTTTCATTTAAATCGGTACAAAAGTACAAACCAATATTTAAAACTATAAAATACTAAGACTAAAACACTGCAAGTGAAGCATAGAAAAAAAGACATGCTGAATAGTGGGATTTTCTAACAGTGTGTTAATTTGTTTCAGCTATTTATTAAAAACCAAATGGCGATTATAAAAACGTTGCTTATTTTGGTCACAATAACTTTGATATAAAGTTTTCATATCGTTACATCCCAAATACTAACACTTGGCAGCACTGAGAGCTGACTCAGCCCAACTGCCTCTAGGTAATGTTGCAATATTTATTGCCAACAAATTTTTTTACTAATATCTTGTTTTATTATTAGATTTCTAACAACTGGCCTTAAGTTATCATCAGCTCATTTTTAGATGTTCTAATAAAAATATGAGATTTTTTTATTTAAAAAATGTATATTTATTAACACACATACACAAGTACCAAAAATTGGTACTGTTGCACACCGGTATCGATTCACAGGTACCGGCAATTGGTACCGTATCAATTAAAATGTGAAAAGTACCCATCCCTAATCACCACACTATTTTAAACAGCGTTGGATATGATTAAAGAGGTATTGTTGGCAAAATATTGGGATATATTAATTGAGTTGACGAATATGTGGTCCTCTCAAAGATACCGTAACTTAATTTTTTGGATTCAGATGTAATAATGTCACTATATTTTGATTATTGAAGTTTTTTGAAATGGTGAAAAATTTACTGTATCACACCGAGAGCTATTTCTAATCAAGATGTTCTGATCAGGGTTTTATGCTGCCGATTTCGATACGATCCTCCATTAGTGAGATTGGCCGATACCAATACCAATCACATGTATTAACTGTAAATGTTTCCATTTATTTATGGTCAGTGCTAAGACAGTGTAAAAATATCAACACTGTATTTAAACTAGTTCCTTATTCTATTTTATTACATATAATTGTTTGACCAAAACAAAGTCAATATTACATAGTAACTAAACAAAAGCAAAAACTACTATCTACTAATCATTTAAACACTTTGTCTTTTAACCCTCAAAGTCCTCCTGTGTCCAAGGAATTGTTCCCTGAATTTGTAAACATGAACACAATAACAACATAATAAATATGGGAACATTTAGACATTAATCTAATCATTCTATCATTGATTATATACTGATCCTACCTTTGGCATCAAAACCACCAATTTATGGATGGATCTGCCCTCCTCTAATGGGTTGTGTACTGACAGTGACAATGCTGACACATCAACACTTGTTGGTATATTATCCTCTTTCTAGACTCTTATTAATCAACCTAATAATTTCCTGTTAATAACTGCTGCAACGTGGTTCCATTTACAATTCTAAAACTTTACCAAGAATGTATTTTTTGGTGTTGTTTAAAGCTAGCTTTAGCGGGTATTTTAGCATGCCTGCACCTGGCTTGCTTTCAGTGTGTAACATTGTTAGCCCTATCCTCCAGTGATAATGCTACTTGATAAAACACTTAAGATACTAACAAATGCAGTTTATTAGCTGTAATGGCGGTTAATAATATTAGCTTGGGGGGGTGTCTCCACAATGTACGGAGACACAATATTAGCTGCCAGCTTGTCAGCCAAGGGACTAAAAATACATACAGTGTCAGCCAGAGGGTATCTGCGTTTATAATTGGCATTATTCGGCAATCATGTACTTTTTCATGAAGGTGGCCGATTGACCGACATATTCCCAATTTCTAACAGTTTCTTTTAGTATTATTCAATTATACATCAATGCGAACTACAGCTACAATAACATAAATTAAAATACAATAAACACATCTACACTATTCAAAAGTGTATTTGTAATCTTAAAAAAATTGCATATTTATAATTATTTTCTATCTCCTACCCTTTCAAAAAAAATATGACTTCTATAGACTACATTTTGTATTGTGCTCATACAAAGAAAGCCTCAAATATGTTAATGTTTTCCTTTTGCATGTTGTGTCTTCCAGGTGCTGGTTTGGATCCTGTTTGTTCTCTGTCTGTCCTACGTGAAGGTCATCATTGGGGTGATTCTCCGGGATGAGGGCCACAGCGCACTCGTGTGGTGTGGAGCAGTAGTCCAGCTGGGTTCTATGGTTGGTGCGTTGTCCATGTTCCCACTGGTCAGTGTCTATGGACTTTTTAAATCGGGTGATGCTTGCAACACAAAGTGTCCCATGTAAATAGGGAAAACATTAAAAGCACTGCTGTAAAAGACAGAATTATAAGTTGCACTTATACCATACCGCACTACTACTGGCATATTAGTAATAATGAACTCATCAAAGTCATCAGCCTCACATATTCCAACTTTGAAAGAGTGGCCCAAAGTTCTTAAGTACCGCATTGCCTTTTTGTTTCAACAGACTTGTTACTGATGTAAATAAGAATATTACACATTACACACTTTTTAGAGGTCAGCTATCAAACTGAATAGTCAACGTAATGTGAACATACTAATATGATTTTCAGTGTGGACTACTAAGATGTTACTACTACTAAGGCTCATTTGTATTTGAAAATGATGTTTTGCTTAAAATGATTTGCTTTGTAAATTTGAGTTGGTTGGAGATACTGTTCGAATAAATAAATAAAACAATTAAATCTTCTTACCTTTTTGATACACTGCATTTAACATGGCATACAAAAAAAAAAACGTACACACATTTATACACACACTATATACTCCATGAGATATTGTACATGCTCTTTTTATTCCCCAAATACATTTTTGTGCTCCTAAAAAAACGAAATTATAATGAAAATGTTTGTTTGGAGTATGTTTGCATGTCCGCTCTAAGCATTGATAAAAACAAAGTAGATTTATTATATATGTGACAATGCACAAAAAAGGCCACACTAATATTTTATTAAATCGTGTTTAGTTTTGACTACATTAAATAATGATCAAATTGGATAGTTAAGGTTGCATAGTTGAATCTACTGTAGGTGGTGGCCTTATTTGGCCGGACAGTGGTTATTTTTAAAAAAAAAGTTATTTTTTAACCACTGGAGTAAATAAAAAATCTGATGTTAGTCTGAAATCATCTTTATATTTATGCTGTTACAATCTAAAATATCAATACTTATTAATCTAAATATATAACATTTACTATAAGCTGTATTGGTGAATGTTTACCCACACCAGTGGAAACAGAATTTAATGGTGTGAATCAACTTTTTATTAGACAAAGCTAACACATAAACATACAGCTTATTTTGGACATACACGTATTAGTAATGTGTATACACTAATTATGCGTGTTCATAGTGACGTTTCTTGCATTGCTCCACATTAGTATTGTATCTGCACTGCTTGTGTCCTGAATGCAATATCTGATCTAATTGAGTGACATGTCTTTGGAAAGCTTTCAGCCATTAGAAACGAGATCCCACCCCCTATTCCATTTGGCCAAAAGGTTTATCAGATATTCGCCGAAAGGAAATTAACTTTTTTTTTTTTTTCAGTACTTTATTTAAACAACAAAAAATACAAAACTTCACATATAAAAAGATCTATAATTTTCACAAAGTAGACAGAAAATATTTATATTTTATATTCCAAAATATTTAAACACAACTACAGCATTATAAACAAGGAAAGAGAAAACAAAACACAAATAAACATGTGCCAGGGATAACACTTAAAGAAGAAAATTAAACAAAAACAAATGAAATCACAATACTGTATATTACTTATCACATATGTCATTGCTTAAAAAATGTTTTATAATTATTTTATGGGAGGTTTTTGCGGCCTTTTTGTTTTTCTTTGTCATCATTAGTGAGTTATATGTTCTTTTACATTTCAGAATAAAACAAAAAAAACATTTGTCAGACATGACATTTCTGTACTTTGAATTTGGAATGTTCCTATTAGGCATACGTTTTTAACAGCATTCTCGATATTTCTAATCAAAATTACCGTATTTTTCGGACTGTAAGTCGCAGTTTGGCTTGTCAAGACTTTCCAAAACAAGTACAATTAGCTAACCTCAATGAACCCAAAAATACCTTAAAATAAGAATATTCTCACTAATAACAAGTGCACTTTTCTTGGTAGAAAAAAAAAAAAAAAAGAGACCTTTTTGCTCAATATGTTTAAAAACATTCTTAAATTAAGTAAATGCTAGTGCCATTATCTTGACATATTGATATGCGCTCGGCATTACGTAATGTCGAGCGCATTTCAAGAAATTTAATTTCTTGAAACCAGCAAACTTATACTAAAAACGAATTTATTGTTCTTAATGGAAAGGCAACAAGGCAACCGCTTGTTACTCTCAGGGTCTCCTAGCCGCTCAGGCAAATCATATGGTCTAAAAATGCATTTTTCCATCGATAACATGACATCATCGCGCCAAGTGCGTGCTCTTTCAGTCAATTAGTGCGCATATATGCAGCCCGGCCCCCGGCCAAATTTTTTTAAATTGTAATTTTGAAGAGGGCACCACGGTGGAAGAGGGGGTTAGTGCATCTGCCTCACAATACGAAGGTCCTGAGTAGTCTTGGGTTCATTCCCGGGCTCGGGATCTTTCTGTGTGGAGTTTGCATGTTCTCCCCGTGACTGCGTGGGTTCCCTCCGGGCACTCCGGCTTCCTCACACCTCCAAAGACATGCACCTGGGGATAGGTTGATTGGCAACACTAAATTGGCTCTAGTGTGTGAATGTGAGTGTGAATGTTGTCTGTCTATCTGTGTTGGCCCTGCGATGAGGTGGCGACTTGTCCAGGGTGTACCCCGCCTTCCGCCCGATTGTAGCTGAGATAGGCTCCAGTGCCCCCCGCGACCCCGAAGGAAATAAGCGGTAGAAAATGGATGGATGGATGGATGGATTTTGAAGAAGTTATCTGAATGTGCATGAACTATTTCTGTTCAAAATTATTTGAAATGTAAAATGTTTAAATATTAACTGTCAGTTTACTGTACTGTGCCAACTGTACTACTATATGAGTATGTATTTTCTATTATTTCATTGAAAATATAACAGCAAAGTCCATTTGGCTGTCATCTGTTTTAATTATGAGACACAATTGGGTCAAAGTCAGGATTTTTTTTTTTTCATGCTTGAAATAAGAAATGATTACTTTAAAAAAGTAGTTGTATACTTGTGAGTGTTGATGACAGCTTTGCAACCCTTGATATTCTAGTTTCAAGCATGTTTTACTCAATATAGGTCATCAAATCTCAGCAACAAGCTGTAATATCTTACTGAGATCATTTAGGACCAGTGTTGGGACTAACGCGTTACAAAGTACTGTAACGCCGTTAGTTTCGGCGGTAACTAGTAATCTAACGCGTTACTTTTTTTTTATTCAGTAATTTAGTTACCGTTACTACATGATGCGTTACTGCCTTATTTTACGTTACTTTTGATGTAGTATCGGCTAGAAACAGAAGCGCTGCGGTGTCTTTCTTCTGAATCTTCCTCTGTCACAAGCCGGAGAGAAGAAAAGAGGCGCGGTCTATGTGTGTGTGGGGGGGCGGTGAGGGGGAGGCATTGATCCGCGGTTTGATATATGAAACAAAACAAAAAAAGTTGTTGGCACGTTCAGTCCACACACAGCGTGGTCATGGCGAGCGCAATAACGGAGGAGCTTGAACGCCCCCGCCATTGAATCGGTGTGTTTATAAGTGCAGATTCGGTTGTGCAAAACGAGGGTTTTAAACACATGCTGAACGTGCTTGAACCACGTTACGACATCCCGTCGCGCACCCACTTCAGCAATAAGATTGTGCCAGATCTTTATGAGCAGGAGAAGAAAAAAGTTGTGGATGAACTATCCCGAGCATCATCTGTTGCGCTCATGACAGACGGCTGGACGTCCAGCGGAACTATAAGCGCCCACTTCATCACAGCAGACTGGGAGATGAGAAGACACGCCCCCTCTACGAGAGTCACCTTGCACAGGTACTGACACAAGCAGTGAAGGAATGGAAGATAAAGATATCCCAGTCACACGTGATAATGCCAAAAATCAAATAATTACAGAGAATGAGGCAGGACTGGGACCACAGATAGGTGCTTTGCACATGTAGTGAATTTGGCATCACATCTCAGTCAATAGGATGGAGCGCCTCTTTGGGAGGATCAGGAAGGTTTCTTACTTCCACCCAAGCACAACAGCTGCTCATGTGCTTAAGACAAAGCAAGAAATGCTAAAGCTGCCTGCTCATACATGATGTCCCAACGAGGTGGAACTCCACTTATGATATGTTGGAGCAGCAGGCAGCTATATACTCTGCATTGACCCACAACACCCTGAAGACAAATGTCACCCTGTCTGATGATGATGTGAGAGTGGCAGATGAGGTCCTCTAGGTGCTTAAACCCCTCAAAAGTGTTACAGCTCTACTGAGCACTGAAACTTCACCATCTGTGTCAATGATCCTGCCACTGAAAACAAGGATTCTACAATCCATGGCTCCAAGTGTGGAAGACAGCAGCATCACTCCAGATGTCAGGCTTTATTTCACTACCTATGTTTCAAGGAAGATGATGTTTCTTCTTATGTTGCACTTAAACTTGTTTTTTATTAATGGTCATTGGTCCAAGTTTAAAGAAAGGAGGAATGCCTTTTTATGTTGCACTGTTTTTCATTAATTATGTTAAAAGGAAAATAAAAATGCATGTCAAGTTGATCAACAGATTGTATTATTCTCCAGTGCAATAACAGTACTGAAATGAAGGCAAAAAGGGCATTAATGGGAGCTTTAAAAAAAAAAAGAAGAAAAAAAGAAGTAACTAAATAGTTACTTTTCACAGTAACACATTACTTTTTGGTGTAAGTAACTGAGTTAGTAACTGAGTTACTTTTGAAATAAAGTAACTAGTAACTGTAACTAGTTACTGGTTTTCTGTAACTAACCCAACACTGTTTAGGACCAACACCCTTAAAACAAGTAAAACACTCTAGCATGAAATCTGATTGGTGAGAAGAATTATCTTCTCAGACAGAAAATTAGCAAATATCACCCTTATTTGAGATTTTCAATCTTACTTAGATTTCAGTTTTTGCAGTGTATGAGGTAGATCAGGGGTGTCAAAGTCAAGGCCCGCGGGCCGAATCCGGCCGGCGAATGAATGATCTATGGCCCCCAAGAAGATATTTGATTCGTATTAGAACCAGGCCACAGCCGCCTGCTGCTGTTTTGCACGCACCAATACTCCATCAGTGTTGGCTAAAGGAATTTTCAAAATGGGGTCCCAGGGACCCCATCAAATCATAAAAATGAGGCCCCACAGTAAATTTTTGGGGTCCCACTTTTTTGTGAGCGTTTTGAAAACAAATGATAAATGTATGCATTATCCTGTTATATCTCACGTTCTATATTGTGTTTTGGAAAAAGGTTGTCATAAACGTTACTTAATTCATAAAAAAAAAATAATAATAATAATACAAAAGAAAACAAATTTTTATGCATATGTAAATGTATTCAGTTATAAACATTCTCTCACTTTCTTCTTTCCTTCATAGCTCTAAACTTTACCGCTGCCGGTGTTTTTTCCTATATTTTCATTGTAATATTTTCAGAATGTGTTTGTTCTATTTCTGGCCAAAGTAAGACAAAGAAAACAATCTGAAGTTGTCTTTATTTTTTAGTTTTAATGCCATGATTTTAATAGTCCGGCCCGCTTGTGCACAGATTTTCCTCCATGCGGCACCTGAGCTAAAATGAGTTTGACACCCCTGAGGTAGATGGATCATCTCCATCAAAGGAGAAGTGTTTTTTTTTTATCCGCTCATGGAAGGACGAAAAAATAAGGTTTATATTTTTGTGTTGGTATATCACATTAATCGACATTACTGTGCAAATTTTTAACACTGATTAATCCATTTTTCATACAACACCAATCATAAAGGATATCATTAGCTATGATACGAAGGTCCTGAGTAGTCCTGAGTTCTATCCCGGGCTCGGGAGCTTTCTGTGTGGGGTTTGCATGTTCCCTCCGGGTACTCCGGATTCCTCCCACCTCCAAAGACATGCACCTGGGGATATGTTGATTGGCAACACTAAATTGGCCCTAGTGTGTGAATGTTGTCTGTCTATCTGTGTTGGCCCTGTGATGAGGTGGCGACTTGTCCAGGGTGTACCGTGCCTTCCGCCCGAATGCAGCTGAGATAGGCTTCAACACCCCCCGCGACCCCAAAAGGGACAAGCGGTAGAAAATGGATGGATGGATGATCTGTCTTCCTAACGTTGTGGGCAGGTATATAATTTTGCTCCTCTAAACTGCACCTACTTAAAATGAGCACTAGAGGTCTCTGTTTGATCAAACAAAACTGGCCTAGACTTGAAGTAGGCTACTTCAATGACATAATGGTTCCCCTAAATTCTTCAAACGAGTTCTAAACACTAAATATAAACTTTGCTATAATGCAGGCTTTATTACATTATTACCAAACGTACACGAATGCTGTGGAACTTTAGGGGTGGCCTGCTGATGCATCTCCCCAGAGGGAGTCTTCCCACATTACTGCATCTGCATCATATCCTCCTCATACTTAATCAGAGAGTGTGTGCTGTGTGTAAGGAGTTTGTCAATTTATCTTTCCTTAGTCCACAGGGGCAGGTAGGAATGAGAAAGTCATAACCAGTCAGTGTCTGATTCAGATCCCAGTGGTTCCTCAGTGAACATCTGGGGTCATCATCTTCGTGTGGCTCATACATCACCTGTTGGCTCTTATCTCCCTCCAGTAGTTTCTATGACTTATGGCGTGCCGCGTTTAAATACTGCAGACTTGTTCGGGAGGATTTCCACTATGATAAAGAGGAGGTATTGAGTCTGTACGTTTCCATAGAACCGCAATATTCATGCAGGAAATCAATTGTGGGTGGCTAAGTAATTAAATGCAAAATGTGTGAAAGTATTACCTGCTTTGACTTTATGTTTATTTGTCCATACTTTATGTGACAATTTCGTAATTTCAATAGAAAGCATGTGAGCGAATATTCTCATCCATGCTGCTCTTTAATGTGGAGTTATTGGACTGCAGTATGCAGAGAATGATTGAATTTTGCAAGACGGCCAGGAACGATCACGTCTCGCCTGCTCTTATGCAATGGTCCATTCCCCACTCACAACGCAGTGTCTGCTAAAACCTCGAGGATAGGGAAGGGGAGGGCTGGAAACCCCGGCGTCTGGACCAAAGGAAAACGAAAATATTTCATCTTGTAAATGACTCAAGACTATTTACTGTGTATGTATAAAATTGAAACTCGGCTTTCTTATGTATAAAAGTGAGACGTGAACGACCACATCAGGGGTGGATATTTTTTAAATCTGATTGGTATTAATGGTGTGAAATGAGGCGTTTTACACAAAAATACATCACATCCTATTTCCTCTCAAATGGAAACAGATGGACTCTACAAAAGTTGCCATATTGTTTTATTTTATGACTCTGCCCTGACTTTTTTCTAACCTTGACTTAGGGATGGGCATTATGACATACAATCTGTATTGTGATATATATTGCAGCCCCTGCGATAGCATTATATATCACAATATGTTGTTTGGTATGTAATAGTGTTGTCCCGATACCAATATAAACCAGTGCCGGTACCAAAATTATTTTGATACTTTTCGATACTTTTCTAAATAAAGGGGACCACAAAAAATTGCATTATTGGCTTTATTTTAACAAAAAGTCTTAGGGTACATTAAAGGGGAACATTATCACCAGACCTTTTTTAAGCGTCAATATATACCTTGATGTTGCAGAAAAAAGACCATATATTTTTTTAACCGATTTCCGAACTCTAAATGGGTGAATTGTGGCGAATTAAACGCCTTTCTAATATTCGCTCTCGGAGCGATGACGTCACAACGTGACGTCACATCGGGAAGCAATCCGCCATTTTCTCAAACACCGAGTCAAATCAGCTCTGTTATTTTCCGTTTTTTCGACTGTTTTCCGTACCTTGAAGACATCATGCCTCGTCGGTGTGTTGTCGGAGGGTGTAACAACACGAACAGGGACAAATTCAAGTTGTACCAGTGGCCCAAAGATGCGAAAGTGGCAAGAAAGTGGACGTTTGTTCCGCACACTTTACCGACTAAAGCTATGCTACGACAGAGATGGCAAGAATGTGTGGATATCCTGCGACACTCAAAGCAGATGCATTTCCAACGATAAAGTCAAAGAAATCTGCCGCCAGACCCCCATTGAATCTGCCAGAGTGTGTGAGCAATTCAGGGACAAAGGGCCTCGGTAGCACGGCAAGCAATGGCGGCAGTTTGTTCCCGCAGACGAGCGAGCTAAACCCCCTGGATGTCTTGGCTCACACCGTCCCGAAGATGATCAAGAGAAGAATATCGACCCTAGCTTCCCTGGCCTGCTGACATGAGGGTATGTCTACAGAATATATTAATTGATGAACATTGGGCTGTCTGCACTCTCAAAGTGCATGTTGTTGCCAAATGTATTTCATATGCTGTAAACCTAGTTCATAGTTGTTAGTTTCCTTTCATGCCAAACAAACATATACCAATCGTTGGTTAGAAGGCGATCGCCGAATTCGTCCTCGCTTTCTCCCGTGTCGCTGGCTGTCGTGACGTTTTCGTCGGTTTCGCTTGCATACGGTTCAAACCGATATGGCTCAATAGCTTCAGTTTCTTCTTCAATTTTGTTTTCGCTACCTGCCTCCACACTACAACCATCCGTTTCAATACATGCGTAATCTGTTGAATCGCTTAAGCTGCTGAAATCCGAGTCTGAATCCGAGCTAATGGCGCTATACCTTGCTGTCCTATCCGCCATGATGGTTTGTATCGGCATCACTATGTGACGTCACAGGAAAATGGACGGGTGTATATAATGATGGTTAAAATCAGGCACTTTGAAGCTTTTTTTAGGGGTATTGCGTGATGGGTAAAATTTTGAAAAAAACTTTGAAAAATAAAATAAGCCACTGGGAACTGATTTTTAATGGTTTTAACCCTTCTGAAATTGTGATAATGTTCCCCTTTAAATAAAATAGTGAACATACATGACAACTTGTCTTTTATTAGTAAGTAAGCAAACAAAGGCTCCTAATTTAGCTGCTGACATATGCAGTAACATATTGTGTCATTTTCCATTATATTATTTTGTCAACATTATTAAGGACAAGTGATAGAAAATTAATTATTAATATACATGTTCATTTACTGTTAATATCTGCTTACTTTCTCTTTTAACATGTTCTATCTACACTTCTGTTAAAATGTAATAATCACCGGTACTTTTCAGAGGCGTTATAGTACCGAATATGATTAATTAGTATCGCGGTACTATACTAATACCGGTATACCGTATAATCCTAGTATGTAAATAATATAACCATTTCGAAATAGGTTACAAAGGCTACTAATTTGACTACTGACGTATTCGGTAACATGTTGATAATGACCAGTTGTATTATTGTCTCAAAACTTGTATTAATAAACTTGTCATGATTCATTGACAGAATAATGTTTTGTTTAGTTTGAGATTTTTTTAAGTGTTGATTTAGTTCTGTTTCAGCACCCTGGTTTGTTTTCGTTGTTACCATGGGTGCTGATTGTCGTCACCTGCCTCTAATTAGTGGTCGGGACGCTCACCTGCTCCTCGTCACTAATCAGAGAGCTATTTCAATCAATCAATTTCCTTTATTTAAACATTAAATCATTGAGATTCAAATCTATTTTTTCAAGAGTGACCTGACAAAGAGGGCGACACAAACAAAGTTACAATAATAATTACAACAAGACACATCACACTGCCTGACAATCTTTTTCGCAACATGCAACGATTAACTTTGGGTTTGCTTCTTGCTCCTGTTTTTGGCTAGTCTTTTGTTAAGCCTTTATTGTAGCTTCACGTGCCACCGGCATCATATTGTATTTTGGCTTGATTAATTAAATAAATAATATTTCTTACCTGCATGCTGCTTCTGGGCGTTCTTCTGCATCTTGGGGAAACGACTACCGCAAAATCATGCGACCCCAATGTGACAATACTTGTTCATTTACTGTTAATAGTTGGTCACTTTCTGTTGTAACATGGCTCTATCCACACGTATGTTAAAACGTACTAAGCACTTAATCTTTTGTCGTTTCAATAATTGACATTAGTTTGGGCTATACCAAACTTTTCTGTATCAATCCAATACCAAGTAGTTACAGGCAGTATTGGTGATACCAAAACTAAACTTTTAATATAATTTAAAAGAAAATAATGTGTACGAATAAACAGCAACAAGTAAAATAATAATAATAGTAATAACAATAAATTAAAATAAGAGCAACATAAAAAACTGTTGAATTCAGTTTTTATGTTTTCATTTTTTGAAACTCCTTTTTTTACTTTGTACACTTATTTTACCACCGTAGAGTGTGCTTTTTGTGACATTAATACAATTTAATAAAATGTTTTTTTTTTTTACAAAAAGCTAAAATGTATTGGGTGCAATACATCTTTAGACAATTTTGACCAGTATTTTAAGCCAAAGCATAATTGTGTTAATCTATCAATAAGTGCTTTAAGTACATTATGCTTGTGTAAAGTACTTTTTGAAACCTTTATTTTGTTAGCCAGTCAGACTGGATGTTGTGCACACCGCTTTATTGTGAAGGGAGAAGCGCAGCGTTTTCCCTTAATTGAATTTGGCCAACCGCCACAACATTGTTATTACGGCCACACCTTCAAAATATTTTTTTTTATTACTTGAAAACAAATTGAAGTAATAATATCTTCTAGCGCCCAAAAGGAATTACTGTTGATATTTGTATCGAGTCGCCACCTATTTTTCTCTGCTTGCGGTTGGCATATCCCCCTACTAGAGATGTCCGATAATATCAGCCGATAAATGCTTTAGAATTTATTATCGGAAATTATCGGTATCGGTTTCAAAAAGTAAAATGGATGACTTTTTAAAACGCCGCTGTACAGAGAAGTACAGAGCGCCAATAAACCTTAAAGGCACTGCCTGTGCGTGCCGGCCCAATCACATAATATCTACGGCTTTTCACACACACAAGTGAATGCAAGGCATACTTGGTCAACAGGCATACAGGTCACACTGAGGGTGGCCGTACAAACAACTTTAACACTGTTACAAATATGCGCCACACTGTGAACCCACACCAAACAAGAATGACAAACACATTTCGGGAGAACATCCGCACCGTAACACAACATAAACACAACAGAACAAATACCCAGAACCCCTTGCAGCACTAACTCTTCCGGGACGCTACAATATACACCCCCCCGCTACCTCCCACCCCACCCACCTCAACCTCCTCATGCTCTCTCAGGGAGAGCATGTCCCAAATTCCAAGCTGCTGTTTTGAGGCATGTTAAAAAAAATAATGCACTTTGTGACTTCAATAATAAATATGGCAGTGCCATGTTGGCATTTTTTTTCCATAACTTGAGTTGATTTATTTTGGAAAACCTTGTTACATTGTTTAATGCATCCATTGGGGCATCACAACAAAATTAGGCATAATAATGTGTTAATTGCACGACTGTATATATCGGTATCGGTTGATATCGCAATCGGTCATTAAGAGTTGAACAATATCGGATTATCGGATATCGGCAAAAAAGCCATTATCGGACATCTCTACCCCCTACAGTATGTACTGTAGCATGTTTAGCTATTCATTGTCTTCCAGGGATAATACTTGTAAGAACCTTAGTTTGTTTGCCGGACTTTGCACTGCGAAGGGACGTTAGCCGCTTGCGAGAATGTTATGATGCGTTGTTTGTTTGCTTGTCGTTCTCAAATTTGCGGGACACAGCTAGAATGTGCCATCAACATGAATTACAACAATATAACGTTTGTATTTAAAAGCTCAATCGCCGGCCAAATTTATATAATTTATGTCGTGTATCTTCTATATCGCGCTACCCAACCTTAACTTCTGCTCAACAAACTGAGACAAAAAACATGCTTGAGTCACTAATATCTTCCCATTGTCCAGAATTATTCACACCGGTCATGTTGAATTACACCTCCAATATATATCATTTAAATGCACGGGAGACTACCTTTCCCGTTAGGTCCATTATATTCAAATGGGCTGGGCCTTCGTTTCTTCTTTGCAACAAGACATAAAGTAATCAAAAGTTGAAAGCAAACACTCAAGGAGGCACTTAGCAAAAAAGAAAAGCTTTTATGATAAAACATTCATATAGCGTGCAGGAGACAGGTAATCTTTGAAGATGATAGGGTTGTCTTGTGGTCAGTTTCAATATGTATAGTATAGCTTGGGGAGCATTGGAGATGAAGGCTGCTAATAACCTCCCCGCCCACCCATCATCCACTGCACCATCCAGGCCCGACTACTATACCTGAGTGTGTCTCTTCAGCGGTGTGAATGATGCCTTAAAGAGCTGTTGGAGGCTACACCAAGGTAGTGTTCATTACCTTGACAGACGGATGACAGCTGAGAAAAACCCACACACAATCATACGCAGACAAACAAATTCAACCAATATGATGTATACTCCGTGCCGATTTAATGAGTAATTTTATATAAATCAAAAGGAAATTGGATACAGTGGCTCTTGTTTCATTTAAAAAAAACTATGATCATGCCTATATTTTGATGTGGAAGGGTTTTAACATTGTTACAACTAGGGCTGCAGCTATCGATTATTTTAGTAATCGAGTAATCAATTAATTTGACTGATTAATCGAGACTCAATGCGTCTTGTAGGGAACAAACAATTCTAATAAATGCACGCGGATGGCCGCCACGGTACTGTGCTCTTCAGTGGCGGGCCGTGCGTTTCCCACCTGGGCCTTCAGTGATGTCCAACTTCAAAGATTACCTCTCAAAATACCATAATTGATGTCACCACATGACCATTGCTAAATAAATATTATACAGAAACACATTTACGCCCTACTGTGCATTGAATCACATCAACAGAACACAAAACTGGTTGTTTTCTGGCGCATTTAAAAATCAATTAAAACGCATCAGCAATTAAAACATATCTTATGTGGTGCTGTCAAAATTAAAATAGCAAAAAACGTATTAAAATTTAAAAAAGTAAATATTTGAACTCAAGATGTAGTTTCTCTTTAAATATCCTTCTTGAAAATGGCCCTGCAAATATGTATCTGCCACCATCTGCTAAATTGAAACTTGTGAATGGATGCTCCCTTTGGAATGACAAGTGAGTATCCAATCACAGTCTTGTTAACATCAAGATACTTGGATAGGCTACTGTCAACAACTTGTGATCTGATTGGCTATCGCAACTTTCTCTCGAATCTATGTGTTCTCAAATTCATCCGCTAACGATCCCGATGAGCATCCAATCACAGGACGGGTAAACGTCACGTTCAACGTGAGGGCATCTAGAAGGCCTTACTGACTGACAACAACTTGTGATCTGATTGGCTTTTGCAAATGTCTATCAACTGTATGTCCCTGTTCACTTGCAGTGCACGGGCACCCGCATTGTTGATTCTGAAGGTCTCTGGCAGATTTGGTACAGCATGGCAACATAAGCTAGCTGAATTCTGATTGGATACAAACTAAAACTAAAAACAACAGCACTGGAAGGAGCATAATATGGCATGAAGAGAATATGAATACTTTTAGATATTTAAAGAAAGTAAATAAAAAAATAATTTTATCATTAATTATGATAATGATTTTTGCTTATGTTAGGCCTTGCTGGCCCTGACGGCACACCACTGGTGCTCTCTTGTAATTGTTGGGTTTTTCTTTCCTTTTTGCATTGAACAAAGAGAGCATGGTCCTCCAAGTCAATTTTCCTGTGTGTTAAACATACTTGGACATTAAAAAAACTGTAACCTAAAACCAGGTAATAGATTATAAATAAAGAACTTGACTAAACCAAAAGGCCATACTTGCCAACCCTCCCGATTTTCCCGGGAGACTCCCGAATTTCAGTGCCCCTCCCGAAAATCTCCCGGGGCAACCGTTCTCCCGAATTTCTCCCGATTTCCACCCGGACAACAATATTGGGGGCGTACCTTAAAGGCACTGCCTTTATCGTCCTCTACAACCTGTCGTCACGTCCGCCTTTGCTCCATACAAACAGCGTGCTGCCCAAATCACATAATATATGGAGCCCCCACACACACACAAGTGAATGCCACGCATACTTGATCAACAGCCATACAGGTCACACTGAGGGTGGCCGTATAAACAACTTTAACACTATTGCAAATATGCGCCACACTGTGAACCCACACCAAACAAGAATGACAAACACATTTGGGGAGAACATCCGCACCGTAACACAGCATAAACACAACAGAACAAATACCCAGAACCCCTTGCAGCACTAACTCTTCCGGGACGCTACAATATACACCCACGCTACCACCAAACCCCGTCCACCTCAAACCCCCTCATCTCAAGGTTGGCAAGTATGCAAAAGGCTCTCTGATAAAGAACGATAAATTGAGTGTCAAAGTACTTAACTATTTAACGCATGCACATTTGAAAAGGTATTAACTTTAGGCATGCGGTTTGTCTTTTGGACACATAACTTGTTCGCGTTAACATACAAACTGTAGATGTTAACACAGGTGTTTGAATGTAACGTGTGTCAAAACTTGTAAGATGGCATTAGATGCCAAAACAGACTTTACCTTGTTTATGTTAGTTTGTTGCTCTTAAATATGCAGGATTCTTTCTTGTAATGTGCTGCATCATTGATGTAGTGATACTGTGAAAAGTCAGCTTTGTTTGACAGCGCAAACATTTCACCACTTTGTCTGTATTTTTCAGTTTGAGATGATCGCAATACCTTTGACAGTTTTTCTCGTCTTCTTTGGGTCCTTTGTTCTCTTTCTCCCTCTTTCGGCACTCCGCCACACACACAAACACTTCCCACATCACCAACAGTGCGGCCTCCATTACCAATCGGTGACCGTTCTCATGTGTCTTGCCAAAACAAGTCATCGAAGCAACAAAATACAAATAAAAGCTTTTTTCAAATTGATTTAATCAATGAATTATTGCAGCCCTAATTGCAACAAGTTTGGGACTTCAGTCAAACTAAATCCGTTTTCAGAAACAGTTTGTTTACAATAGAAAATAATGGAAAAACAATCTATTCCAGCGTCAAGCTGTTGTTGTCCCTTATTAATCTTTATTAACTCTGCAAGTATGTATGTAAGGTTTTTCCACTATCAACTGTTATCAGTAAGGTAAAGTCAATGATATGTGAAGTATCGGTTATAGCCTCTTTCACACAGTGGTTGCAAAATTGGCGCATCAATGACATTACAGTAAATCCAGGATTTATTTGCCTGTGAGTGTGACTTTCACACAGAACTCTCTCTGTGTGTGTGTGAGTACTGTAATCAAATAATTTATTGCGTAGAAATATTAGCACCAGCATCTGGTGGGAGTTATACCAGAAGTTCTAGATACTTTTTTGTCATGCACTCCTATGGGAACATCATTTTTTTCAATGTCCCTCTTTGTATTGAAATACTATTGAGGATTTGATCATATGTATCAGTTTATGTATAAAGACAGTAATAATGTAAGCCCTCCCACCCTTGCACTGACTTAAAATGCTTATCGAACGGCAACAATAACTTTTAAGTGTGTTGGGTGTTAAACTTATCACCATGGTACCAGCATAGTGCAATACCCTTTAACACTGCTACCGCTCAGCCTCTGTAACTGAAAACATGTGTTCTGGTTTGGTTCTGTGCCACACAAATAATAGGGAAAGACAACAAGCATTGTATCGCAAGCCGTCTTTCTGCTTCTAATGTCATTCATTTTATAGTGATTTAAAGGGGAACATTATCACAATTTCAGAAGGGTTAAAACCATTAAAAAACAGTTCCCAGTGGCTTATTTTATTTTTCGAAGTTTTTTTCAAAATTTTACCCATCACGCAATATCCCTAAAAAAGCTTCAAAGTGCCTGATTTTAACCATCGTTATATACACCTGTCCATTTTCCTGTGACGTCACACAGTGATGCCGATACAAACAAACATGGCGGCTAGAACAGCAAAGTATAGCGACATTAGCTCGGATTCAGACTCGGATTTCAGCGGCTTAAGCGATTCAACAGATTACGCATGCATTGAAACGGATGATTGTAGTGTGGAGGCAGGTAGCGAAAACAAAATTGAAGAAGAAACTGAAGCTATTGAGCCATATCGGTTTGAACCGTATGCAAGCGAAACCGACGAAAACAACACGACAGCCAGCGACACGGGAGAAAGCGAGGACGAATTCGGCGATTGCCTTCTAACCAACGATTGGTATGTGTTTGTTTGGCATTAAAGGAAACTAACAACTATGAACTAGGTTTACAGCATATGAAATACATTTGGCAACAACATGCACTTTGAGAGTGCAGACAGCCCAGTTTTCATCAATTAATATATTCTGTAGACATACCCTCATCCGCTCTCTTTTCCTGGGGGTCTGGCGGCAGATTTCTTTGACTTTATCGTTGGAAATGCATCTGCTTTGAGTGTCGCAGGATATCCACACATTCTTGCCATCTCTGTCGTAGCATAGCTTTCGTCGGTAAAGTGTGCGGAACAAACGTCCAATTTCTTGCCACTTTCGCATCTTTGGGCCACTGGTGCAACTTGAATCCGTCCCTGTTCATGTTGTTACACCCTCCGACAACACACCGACGAGGCATGATGTCTCCAAGGTACGGAAAACAGTCGAAAAAACGGAAAATAACAGAGCTGATTTGACTCGGTGTTTGAGAAAATGGCGGATTGCTTCCCGATGTGACGTCACGTTGTGACGTCATCGCTCCGAGAGCGAATAATAGAAAGGCGTTTAATTCGCCAAAATTCACCCAGTTAGAGTTCGGAAATCGGTTAAAAAAATATATGGTTTTTTTTCTGCAACATCAAGGTTTATATTGACGCTTACATAGGTCTGGTGATAATGTTCCCCTTTAACTAACCAGGGAATATCCTTATTATTCTCCACACTTTCTTTCATACCACCCCATGTTGGGCTTGGTCCTTTGTGCTTAATTGTATTTAAGATCGAACTGATCTAATATATTAAATAACACATCAGTAAAACAGCGTACACAAAAACCTCCGTTTTGATCTTCTGATTAAGACCGAATAGTACTAATGCCTAAGCAATTGTTCCCTTAAGAAATAATGTCAATGCAACTAAGCCATTCTAGAAACCCAAACATATTAACACAACACACATTTTATAGAGAATAAATATAGTTTTACAAGCATCTTTAAAGTCTTGAAGTCTTTTTTAAGTCACTTTTACATTTATTAAAAAGTCTTATTGGCAAACATGGTGATGAGGGAAGAGGAGAACCACGCAGATGCCACCTTTGTCCGTTCCACTTTCAATGTACTGTTTGCCCCGTGGTGCATTGTTTTGCGGACATACTCAGTAAAACAAACAAACAAACAAACAAACAAAAACAGACACTGAGTCACCAACTGGGTCTTTGTTTAGGAATTAAATATTGCAAAATGATCAAAGCGAACAGACTAGTTTGTTATGGCCAAGATGATTTACTGAGGCAAACTTTTGTCGAAAACTTTCATCGAAAATCAGATCATACAAAAAGTAATTAGTACGAATGCCAAGGTCCCACTGTACATATTTGTACTTACCTAATAACAATTCAGATTTATTCTGATTCTAATTCAATTTAGAATATTCAAAAATCTAATGAAAAAAAATTCTGAATCTATTTTGAAAAATACGCTTTTAGGTCATCTGTGGCTTACTTGCTGTACATATAGGTGATATGACAGCAGTCAAGAGGAGCTTTTGTATCCTGCAAATCTTGTCTTCAAAGAAAAACCAAACAGTCCAGTTGTGATTGACTGAATTATTACAATGACCTGGATGAATGAAAACATATACCAAATAATAGGTAATAATATGTACAGATGAATCGCCCGCCATATGTGATCGACCAATGTCAATCTACCGTATGTTTTTTTTAATGTCACAAATACGGATCTCGTCTGACTGACACTTTATTTTTTTGTCCCCCGGTTGACAAGCAGCTAGCAGTTAATATATGTGTCTCCATATAGCTGCGACCCTAAGTTAATAGAAATCTTCTGCATAATGGAAAATAAACAGCATTGTCTAGTTTCTCAAGTTTCATTATCACGAGGGGACGAGGCTAAACATGTTACACTCCAAGAGCAAGCCTTGAGCCGGAATGCTAATAGCTAAGATAACCGCTAGGCTAGCTTGAAACAACACCAAGAAATAAGTAAAGTTTAAGAAGTGTAGATGCAACCACATTACAACAGAAAGTAAGCAGTTATCAACATGAAATTAACAAGGTGATTAAAAAGAATCTAGCATTGTACACAACATGTAAGAGGAGGGCGGATCCATGCATAAATCGGTGGTGTCGATACCAGATCAACTTTATTTATAAAGCACATTTAAAATGTACCACAGGGGTAGCCAGCGTGCTGTACAATGGGCAGGTTAAAAGATAACGCAAGAGAAACGAGCAAGCCCACCACAACACAAACAGAACACGATAAAAAAATAAATAAAACAGAAAAACAGGTTCACAGCAGGTGCATTGTGGGATGCCATAGCAGGATGGAGATCACTCAGTGTTATAAGCCATGGAATAAAAGTATGTTTTTAAGAGCGATTTAAAAACAGGAAGAGAGGAGGCCTGTCTAACACTCAAAGGTAAGCCTTTCCAGAGCTTGGGAGCAGCAGCGGCGAAAGCTCTGTCACCTCTAAGCTTCAGCCTTGTGTCAGGGACCGTCAATAGCAGCTGATCGGCTAATCTTAAGGATCGGGGGGGCAGTAAGGCTGAAGGAGGTCGGAAAGATATGTTGGAGCGAGGTTGTTTAGACGTAGTATCAGTATGTAATCGAGACAAGAGTAAATGCATATATATTTTTATTTTCTCAATAATGTTGTTGTCATTTTTGTTAATGTTTACAATCTCAAAATATTTATTTGGACACAGGAAGACTTTGAGGGCAAAAACAAAATGATTTAAATGAGTAGTATATAGTAGTTTTTGCTTTTGTTTAGTCATTGTGTACTATTTACTTTGTTTTAATCAAACGATTGTGTATAATAAAAGAGGATCATGAACTAGTTTGAATATAGTGTTGATATTTTCACATTGTCATAGCACTCACCAATAATAAATGGAAACCTTACAGTTAATACATGTGATCGGTATCAGTATCGGTATTGGCCGATCTCACTCATGGATAGGTATCGAAATCGGCAGCAGAAAACACCCTCACCAAATAACAAGTTGGGAGAATCCGTTTGATTTAAAGAGTCGTGTTGAATCACGAATATATCACTGAATCAAACCGTCACCCAAAAAATCGGAATCAAATCGAAACGTGAGTTGTTGTTAGAGTCTCATTCCTACCAAGTGCTGTTCTTTATCAGCATACCTGTTCAAATTTGGAACTGTGTCTTGTGGAAAATGAATCAATCCAGAAACGCAGGCCTGATGGATGAAAAAGAACAAAACAAAGGAATAAATAGGTCTGAACAACAGCCATTTTGCCAAAATCGTACCGCTGACAGTTTAATATCATCAGGCTGTTTAGTGTTTATGATAGGAGTTCGTCTGTTCTCCATGCAACATGTGCAGACAAGTGCAAATAGACTCAACAATTCGTCAGGTACACAAACCGTCTTTATTTGCTGCACGCAGACATGTGGTGGATCCTTGCATACTTGTGGACATGGCAGGTATGACGAGCAGATTTTGTAGCCTTGGGATTGTTTGGCTGGGCTAGGTTTCAGTCTGTAGCCTCATAATTGAGTGTACAGGCATGTGCAATCCATTTTCTCATCTAGCTCTGAAAGATAGCCAATGTGCATTTTTTCCAAAATGTCAAAACTTTTTTTTCTAATATATAAGAGAAAGTAAAAGTGTATCGTACTTCTTATTTGGAATCAATAATTAAAAAAAACACACCGGATTTGTGGCCAGATATTTAATGTTCCCAATTTACACTTATTATTATTATGATTATAATAATGTTTAAATCCTGAAAGAACATTACATTTGAGAAGCCGTAACCAGAGAGAAAAGACAAACACTCTCCTTTATTTGTGGAAGTCTTGGCCTGCATATGGGGTCAGTCTTAGGTCACAGTGGGCATCCATTAGTGGCCTTATTTAGAGTCTGATTCCTTTTAAGAGGAGTGATTGGGCAGCAAAGACAAAGAATCATTACCTTTACCCGCCCCCTCCCTGCCAGCAGTCAATAATGAAGGATCATTAAAATGAATAGATGGACATTCCCCTTTTCTCCGGATCCTTATTGCAAAATCAGTGTCAGGGGAAATGAAGATTGAGCTTGGGGAAGGCGTCTAAAAGCCTCACAGTGATTGTTGTGAACTCATCTTCAGTGCCAGTCGGCTTTATCTACTGTAAGAGTCTGCACCTGCCTCAACTCCGGACCAGGCAGGGCTTTTACTGTAGCCCATTAAGCATATCTCTAATGTGCGCTGCAATATTCTTTAACGTAAACATTGTGCATATGTGCTAAAACATTTACAGCCAGCAATGGACGACTGATTGCTTGAGAAATCTCCGTGAAGGAATACAGTTCACAAAGTGAACTAGAATGGACATATTGACTCCATTCACTTTCCTGCAGAGAATTGAGAACAGTTGCGATCGTATAAACACACACTTAAAGATAATGCTTTCTGGGGGCCTGCTCGCATGTGTGGGGGCTGTCTTTTCCGCAGCCTGCCCCTGGGCGTGGTGAGCGCAGTGACTCGGATCTACTGCTTGGTGTGGGTGGCATGCCGTCCTAAGTTATACGTGTTGGTGGTTAATCTTTTGAAAATGACCAGGGTTAATCATTTAAACAGGTGAGG
>NC_084551.2:17045000-17147500 GCF_033978685.3 Nerophis lumbriciformis
GAGCTGAGCCATGAGGTACAACACGGGAGAAGCCGCACCAACATGAAGGGGAATTCTGCAAAAAGACACACTTTTGGATTTAAAGCACCTATCTCAGATCCCAGAGCCTTGAGAATGGGATTGGATTACTGTCAGGTAGATTTACTCCTGTGGCTCTTTGCCACTACATCATCATAGGGCCCCCTGCCTCTGGATCAATGGGGATATTTACTGCACCTGTTTCACAGAGACTTTCTCAGTCGGCAGGGCATTAAACAAACAGCCTGGACAGCCGAAAGCCCCGTCTCAGCCATGGCCTGTCTGTTCACACTGTGCCATGCCCAAATGCTACACAGATACACTTAAAACAGGTAGCTCACACACCACACACACACACACACATACGCACCAAACTTTACAGATAGACCAAGACCAAAGTCATTCGCCATGTCTTTTTAAAATGAATGAGAACCACCCAAAGAAAGAATTTCAATTTCCTTGGTCACTCATTTAGATCGATTTAAACAAATGGAATTTACATTCCATTTGTTTATCATATGGAAAAATTATGCAAGCAAACATCGATTTATTTTCTAGCCCACTTTTGAGTTGAGTTGAGTTTGTGTTTATTTGGAACATGCATGCATACAACATGATACATCACAATTTCCAGTTTCTCTATTCAAAACTTTCGAAAAGGAGTAGGAAGAAGCAGAGCTTATATAATCCTACCCCTTTTCCTTTACATAACAGTTGCAAAAACGTTTGTTCACTTCCTGTTTATCCACAATATACTCAATAAGTAATAACAATAAAAAATAAATAAATAATTAGTGAAGTAAGTTATATTTCATATGGTGAGGTAAGTACGATTATCTAGACAATGGATGGATGAAATAAATTCAGAATATTTGTCAGTCAATCAATCAATCAATGTTTATTTATATAGCCCTAAATCACAAGTGTCTCAAAGGGCTGCACAAGCCACAACGACATCCTCGGTACAGAGCCCACATAAGGGCAAGGAAAAACTCACCCCAGTGGGACGTCGATGTGAATGACTATGAGAAACCTTGGAGAGGACCCCTAGGGGAGACCGAATGCAATGGCTGTCGAGTGGGTCTGACATAATATTGTGAGAGTCCAGTCCATAGTGGATCCAACATAATAGTAAGAGTCCAGTCCATAGTGGGGTCAGCAGGAAACCATCCCGAGCGGAGACGGGTCAGCAGCGCAGAGATGTTCCCAACCGATGCACAGACAAGCGGTCCACCCGGGGTCCCGACTCTGGACAGCCAGCACTTCATCCATGGTCACCGGACCTGTGTGTCTCCCCCTCCACAAGGAAGAGGGGAGCAGAGGAGAAAAGAAAAGAAACGTCAGATCAACTGGTCTAAAAATGGGGGGCTATTTAAAGGCTAGAGTATACAAATGAGTTTTAAGATGGGACTCAAATGCTTCTACCGAGGTAGCATCTCTAACTGTTACCGGGAGGGCATTCCATAGTACTGGAGCCCGAATAGAAAACGCTCTATAGCCCGCAGACTTTTCTTGGGCTCTGAGAATCACTAATAAGCCGGAGTTCTTTGAACGCAGATTTCTTGCCGGGACATATGGCACAATACAATCGGCAAGATAGGATGGAGCTAGACCGTTTAGTATTTTATACGTAAGTAGTAAAACCTTAAAGTCACATCTTAAGTGCACAGGAAGCCAGTGCAGGTGAGCCAGTATAGGCGTAATATGATCAAACTTTCTTGTTCTTGTCAAAAGTCATGGTATGTCATGGTTCTTCTTCTTTAAGTTTGAAGTTTCTTGAATTGGATCATATTAAAAATAAAGTAAAGTTAAAGTACCAATGATTGTCACACACACACTAGGTGTGGTGAAATTATC
This sequence comes from Nerophis lumbriciformis, assembly GCF_033978685.3. NCBI lineage: Eukaryota > Metazoa > Chordata > Actinopteri > Syngnathiformes > Syngnathidae > Nerophis > Nerophis lumbriciformis. The sequence goes on from NC_084551.2 coordinate 17,046,876, forward strand.
CTCTGCATTTGACCCATCACCCTTGATCACACCCTGGGAGGTGACGGGAGCAGTGAGCAGCACGGTTAGTGCATGAAGTGTTAGTTTTGTAGTCATTTTGTCATATTTCAGATATGGTAACACTAGCGGGCAGCAGAGAATAATGAGTGATTTTTGGTCTAGTATATATTTAGCTTTATTCATTATTGACCTGGGAACACTGTGGCACAGGGCTCAGGGTCTTTCTGTGTGGAGTTTGAATGTTCTCCCTGTGCCCGCTTGGGTTCTTTCTGGGCACTCCGGCTGACGATAGGTTGATTGGCAACACTAAATGGTCCCTAGTGTGTGAATGTGAGTGTGAATGTTGTCTGTCTATCTGTGTTGGCCCTGCGATGAGGTCGTGACTTGTCCAGGGTGTACCCCACCTTCCGCCCAAATGCAGATGGGACAGGCTCCAGTCACACCCACGACCCCGAGAGGGACAAGCGGAAGAAATTTGATAGATGGATGGATGGCATTATTGACGTATTTCTTGCCGCCTTATGTTGTATATTTTTAATATGATATTTCCAGTTCATTTTATCATCTATTATTACACCCAAAATGTGTTATTGTCCACTACGACTATTTGTATTTGTGTTTGACTTTCCTTTGTTCTGTTCTGTTAGTGAATAGCATTTTTTTAGTTTTACTGAGACTGAAAGACCATGTATCATTTCTTCTGGTATTATTTGTATTGGCGTCTGTGTTCTCTCTCCCGAACTAAACACAGTCATGTCGTCGGCAAATAATACAAACTTTAAGTCGTTTGTAACTTAACAAATGTGGTATGGACATTGAACAGTTTTGCTTCCAGTGTTGATCCCTGGCATACGCCACAAGATATATTTAGCATTGTAGACGTCTGTTCGCCTAAATTTACATATTGCTGCCTGTTGGTTAAGTAGCTTCCTACCGTTCTAATTTGTTGTTTAAGACATTATGATTAATTGTGTCAAATGCTTCCGTTCGATCTATGAACACTGCAGCTGCACACTGTTTACCATCTACTGCATTGGCAATCTATTTTCGTTGTTTCGATTAATGCCCTTGATTTTGAGATGTTGGCTCCATGTTGGTTCTCTGGGAGTATCCCACATGTATTTATGAATTTGTCCAATCTTTTGATAAAAATGTTTTCAATAATTGTAGAAAACTGTGGAAGTAAGGAACAGGTCTATGATTTGTAAACTGGTGTTAGTCTCCAGTCTTTTTTGCATTTTTGAAACAATAGATTGCTGATATTTGTTAAAATATTGCGGATATTTGTTTTAAGGTTCTGAAAGTTCTTCAATAGTTGTTTATAATTTCCATATCAATTCCATTAAAAACAGTTGAGGTCTTGGATTTACATTTTCTCACAAGTTTGATTATCTCCTCTTTCATCAAGTCTGTGAGGAACATTGAGTTGGGATTTCTGCCTATGATGTTGTTCAAGTCCTCAACTGACATGGGATCTGCAATCCTTTTCTACCGATTTGGTCCAATATTTACGAAATAGTTGTTAAAATTTTCAACGGCATCGTTCGTGTTGTGTGTTTTTTACATTTTCGTCTGAGAATTATTGAAGGTAATCCTTAGCACAATTTGTAATTCTACTATTTAGGATACCCCATGTTGCTCTCATGTTATTGTTTATTCTGTCTAATAATTGACTGTAATATTATTTCCTACATGTTGGTAGTATGCTAGTTAGCTTATTTTTATATTTTTTGTACTCATTTTCTGCCTCTGTGGATATTTGTGTTATAAATGTTCTATATAATATATGTTTCTTTTTACAAGCATGTTTCAATCCCTTTGCCATCCATTGTTGTTTGTTCTTCTTTTGCTTCTCACTAAGTGGTTTCCATGACCAATGTTTGTCATAAAGTAAAGCTTCATAAAAGAATTACAAGTTTACCATATGCTGCATCTAGATAATTTTCACGATACACATTGTCTCAGTTTTGCTTTTCTAGATCGTTCTTAAAACATTCAAACTTTTCTCTGTGGGTAGTCTTTGAAATGCCTTTTTGTCATCCATGTTCCTTTTCCATCATACATTGTGAAAACTGGTTGACGATCATCATTATTCGCAGATCGCTTGTAGTATTATCAAAATCATTAGTAAAAATGTTATCAATAAGCGTGGCACAGTGTCCTGTAATTCTGCTTGGTCTTGTAATCGTTGGATATCAACTCACGCTATACATTGTATCTATGAAGTCATCAATTGCATTTGCATATTAAAAGGTGCCATATGTAATAATGTGGCCAGAAATGGTACTGCAATCACGGTCAAAATTTTGTAGTCCCCTCCCACTCTCCATGACTGAGGTTGCCAGATATGCAGCCGGATCCTACTCCAAGGAACTTCAAATGGCAATCGACGAGTCCTACGCTGTAGATTTATTTTGTTTATGCTTCTTGCAAGATGGTTTACTAAGTAATTATGCCACATTTTACTGATGTCGATTAGCCAAATGTATTTGTAAGGTTACAAAGCAATATTTTCGTCGGGAGTCAGGACGGATTGTTGGCATTACCCTGTTAAAATGTCTAGTTTGACCGCACAGACAACCATCGAAAAAATTATATATAATATATCATATATCGCATAGGCCTACTTTTATGGCAAGCCACGGCCAACAGTAAAATGACCGCCACATTTCGTTCAGCATACCTCCATGTTGCATCCAACCTGACGCACTGCATTCTCTTCCATGTACGCACATCACCATCTTTCAGTGCAGAGTGCAATTCTATGAGCCAACACACGTTACGCAAAAACCACATTACACATAAATCATATAGCCTACTATCATGTCAATACACAAAGTAGAAAATCATTATATGTAATGCATTATATTGTGCCAAGCAAATACCACCCCATATGTGTCTGATGCACATACAGTACCAGAAACCGCAATTAGCCGTGCTCATGTTGGAACGCATTTCCTCAGCGTATCAGCATATTGAGAATGAAATAGGCACTGACACTACCCATATCCACATAGGTTTTATTTGTTAAAAATATATGTTGCCCTGTCAGTTGGATGACACATGGACATACAGGCTAACAGGCATATATTTACACCGTTAGCGTATATGTTGATGAGTCATTGACCGGGCTAGCATGCTTAGCATTACAATAGGAGCTGAAGACCACCGCACTAAGTATTTGTTGCGCAAACATACTAGCTTTGTTAGACAAGATCATAAACTGTATTGGACAATATAGATTACATACAAAATGTCCATTTCCCTGTATTTAAAGTAATAAGAAAACGTAAATGCCTGACTTACCTATCAAAGAGGAAATTAGCAAGTTTGGCATCAGATGAAAACATCTTCTCCGCCTTCAATCGTCTCCATCTTTCAAAGGCATTCCCGATACAAATCCTCATTTTGTTCCTGGCTTTGTCATGAATAAGTTGAAAATCGTAATGACGTCTTTTAGATTTACCAAGGTCTGACATATTTAGTAACTTTACCAGTGGCAGTAGCCAGACGAAGAGGGCGGTGCGTAACTGGCAACCTGGATGTGACACACTCACTGACTTTTGAATTGGTCAAACGGTGGAGGGCGGGACACCGAAATGAAAACAATAATATTTTGGGGCTGTAAATCTAATTTTGAAATGAGCATATCCCGGCTGAACTACCGTTATCAGTTATAAAGGTATTCGAAAAAAACATGATTAATTAATGCCTTTTGACATACCAGGGCTATTTAATTATGACTTGACATGACACTTAGTGCTTTGTGGACTTGGAGAAGGCATTTGACCGTGTACCCCGGGAAGTCCTGTGGGGAGTGCTCAGAGAGTATGGGGTAACGGACTGTCTTATTGTGGCAGTTCGCTCCCTGTATAATCAGTGTCAGAGCTTGGTCCGCATTGCCGGCAGTAAGTCGGACACGTTTCCAGTGAGGGTTGGACTCCGCCAAGGCTGCCCTTTGTCACCGATTCTGTTCATAACCTTTATGGACAGAATTTCTAGGCGCAGTCAGGGCGTTGAGGGGATCCGGTTTGGTGGCTGCAGGATTAGGTCTCTGCTATTTGCAGATGATGTGGTCCTGATGGCTTCCTCCGGCCAAGATCTTCAGCTCTCACTGGATCGGTTCGCAGCCGAGTGTGAAGCGACTGGGATGGGAATCAGCACCTCCAAGTCCGAGTCCATGGTTCTCTCCCGGAAAAGGGTGGAGTGCCATCTCCGGGTTGGGGAGGAGATCTTGCCCCAAGTGGAGGAGTTCAAGTACCTCGGAGTCTTGTTCACGAGTGGGGGAAGAGTGGATCGTGAGATCGACAGGCGGATCGGTGCGGCGTCTTCAGTAATGCGGACGCTGTATCGATTCGTTGTGGTGAAGAAGGAGCTGAGCCGGAAGGCAAAGCTCTTGATTTACCGGTCGATCTACGTTCCCATCCTCACCTATGGTCATGAGCTTTGGGTCATGACCGAAAGGACAAGATCACGGGTACAAGTGGCCGAAATGAGTTTCCTCCGCCGAGTGGCGGGGCTCTCCCCTAGAGATAGGGTGAGAAGCTCTGTCATTCGGGGGGAGCTCAAAGTAAAGCCGCTGCTCCTCCACATCGAGAGGAGCCAGATGAGGTGGTTCGGGCATCTGGTCAGGATGCCACCCGAACGCCTCCCTAGGAAGGTGTTTTGGGCACATCCGACCGGTAGGAGGCCACGGGGAAGACCCAGGACACGCTGGGAAGACTATCTCTCCCGGCTGGCCTGGGAACGCCTCGGGATCCCCCGGGAGGAGCTGGACGAAGTGGCTGGGGAGAGGGAAGTCTGGGCTTCCCTGCTTAAGCTGCTGCCCCCGCGACCCGACCTCGGATAAGCGGAAGAAGATGGATGGATGGATGGATTGACATGATATTATTGTATATTGCACTTTTAAGGTTCTAGTAGTCAATGTTGAAGTCTCTACTTAAGAAAATTATGTTTTGACTGATATCAGTAAAAGTTGCCTTAATCCAATCCTCGAACAGTTCAATGCTTGACTTGAGTGTTCTATATAAAAATCTGATCAAGACATGTTTTGCTTTTTTCAGGACATAGTTCAAAGGTTATACATTTTAAAATATTATCAATAGCAAGTTATGTTTTTTATCACGCACACCGCCACACCACCTTCGTTCTTGTTGGTTCTGCTGATGTAATTTCATTAATATCCTTCAAGATCAAGATCTATTCCTTGTTTCTGAGATAGCAATTACTTTGAAGGGTGCTTCATATTGTTGTAGTTTGAATACAAGATTCTGCTGTGGAAATTAATAATTAACAATGTTGCAATTATATTGTTTATCTGTATAACAAAAATAATTATTGCTGATGTGTGAGAAACATTTTTTTATCTGGATCTGCATCATTGTCCAATTCCTGACTTTTATATTGCAAAATGTTCCCCATTCCATATTTTCTTGTTCAGCAAACTTCTGTGTTGCTTTATGAATGTCCATACGTGTAGATGCATGTTTTTCTTGAATCTGTTAGAATATAATTGAATGTAGATGTTTGTTTTCCGTCAGACTCCATTAACTTTGTTGTTGTCGAAGTGCTGTGAACTTTCATATTTGTCCAGATCCTTGATGTCTTTGACAAGATTTCTTGCTTCTGAACCTCCATTCAGCTTGATGTAGATTGTCCAGTTGTTGCTCCAGTTCCCTGAATTTGCCCTTGCAAATTCTCTCAAGTTGCTTGCTTTATTGGCGATGTCAGCATTGCATTTAGCTAGGTTGTTTCTCCCTCGAGTTTCATCAAAGCTCAAATCATTCTTTGGTTTAACAGACATTTATTTTGAACATGTCTTAACATGCCGCAACAATGCTGTCAGAACTGAGGACATAAAACACACAAAACATGAATGTACATCCGATGAAATAACAACACATGTCAAATACTTCTTAAATAGAATACCTCATTGGCCAAATCAACTCCAGGGGAATAGGTATAACTCTTTTTTACAACAAATTTGTGTACACTTATGACTTCTAATAAACATGTCAGACATCCGCCATCTTCTGTGGCTCTCTGTGTGCCACACCTACTTTATCCCCCCTCCGGGAAGGTAACAGATGGCACAAAAAATATGTTCCCCTTATATCTACATAGTTTACATGAATATAACACATTTCCATAAACATTCACTGTACAGTATTATTTATCAAGTTGAATGTATTTGTATGTAATATTTGCAGTTTTTATTTTAAATCAATGTATTATTTATGTGAGTTTTCTTTAACAGCGGCTACATAGATGCTCATTCATGAACACACCGTGTACCGTTCAACGTCTTTCCGTGTTTCAGCAGTGTGATTTTGGATTTCCTGGTGGGAAATTTCACAAGGTGTTTCATGTTTTTCTTCTACACTGCAAAAAGCCAGTGTTCAAAAACAAGAAAAAAAAAATACAAAAATGAGGGGTATTTTATTTGAACTAAGCAAAATTATCTGCCAATAGAACAAAAAAATGTGGCTTGTCAGGACTTTCCAAAACAAGTCAAATTAGCTAACCTCAATGAACCCAAAAATACCTTAAAATAGGTGTATTCTCACTAATAACAACTGTACTACTATATGAGTACGCACTTTCTATTGTTTCATTGAAAATACAACAGCAAAGTCCATTTGGCTGTCATCTGTTTTAATATGAGACACAATTGTGTCAAAGTCATGATTTTATTTTTCATGCTTGCAATACGAAATTATTACTTTAAAAAAGTAGTTTTATACTTGTGAGTGTTGATGACACAGCTTTGCAACAGTTGATATTCTAGTTTCAAGCATGTTTTACTCAATATAGGTCATATTATCCCAGCAACAAGCTGTAATTGTCATGTCTTGGTGATCATGTTTAGTTTGGCTATGTTCCGTTTGGTTTTTGCACTCTGTCAGTCTCTGTTTTTTCACTCCCTGTTTTGTTTCCATGGCTACCAATCAGTTCACCTGTCCTCACGACTCACGCACCTGATTCATTTGAACTCACGCACTTGTTTTCCAATCACACCATGACTATTTAAGCCTGTCATTTTCTGTTGGTCAGCCTGGCGACATCACATTCATGCTCTGCACTCTTGACACACTCCTGACACTCTGTTTCATGTTCATAGTCCATGCTGCCCTGTTCATGTCATGTCAAGTAAGTTTTTTTCTATTTATGCCACAATTAGTGACTTTTGTTCATGTCCATAGTTTTTTGCCCACGTGCAAGTATTTGTTTCATTAGTCAAGTTTGTACTTCCGCCTTGAGCGCGCTTTTTGTTCTTTTGTTAGTGTAAAAATAAAAATGTATTTACCTTCACGCCATGTCCGGTCCAAATCATTTGCACCATGGGGAAAAAAACCACGCCAAAGTCCAAGTCTTGACAGTAATATCTTACGGAGATAATTTAGGACCAAAACCCTTAAAACAAGTAAAACACTAACATAAAATCTGCTTAGTGAGAATAATTACCTTATCAGACAGAAAATATGCAAATATCACCCTTATTTGAGATATGTAATCTTACTTAGATTTCAGTTTTTGCAGTGTATTCAGTGGGATTCATGTGTTGATGGTAAAAGACATCAATTTCCTTCGATTACCAAAAGTTCATCAGTTTTCCCCAATCAACCACAGCTCTGGCATAGGATCTGGGAATGATACGCAGCCCTCTTACGATTATATCATTCATTCGTTTTTCCTGATCCATATAGTCTATGATATTCTTCAGAATGCTATTATCTGCTCTCAGGGATATGATGATGCCAGTATCAACCCCTTTTGAGACAAGCAATAATGGTGTGCGCCACCACCTGATTCCATTGGAATTATGTCATTACAAATGTAATCACTGACAGAGCAGGACACAACTAGGAATACATTCTCTGTAAAATGTTAGTGTTGTCATTTATAAATCAAGATTTTTCTTGGGCTTCTTTACACAAAATGGGGCCCACCTTGTGTTGCGGGGCCCCACCCACAGCGCGTTATTTGCCTTTAGTTAGCAGGAGTACACAACTACACCACTGACTACTATGTTTTCTAATTTCTGCCGACATTTTTGGCGATTGTGCACAGTAAGAACTTAATGCAGATCAAAAGAAAATGTAGACACAATAATATTTTGTACTTAATATAGTGGGCGTAATTGTTATAATAAATATATTTTTATGAATTCATCTCAACCAGGTATTTTCAATTTGTGTTAAATGATAAATGATAAATGATAAATGGGTTGTACTTGTATAGCGCTTTTCTACCTTCAAGGTACTCAAAGCGCTTTGACACTACTTCCACATTTACCCATTCACACACACATTCACACACTGATGGAGGGAGCTGCCATGCAAGGCGCTAACCAGCACCCATCAGGAGCAAGGGTGAAGTGTCTTGCTCAGGACACAACGGACATGACGAGGTTGGTACTAGGTGGGGATTGAACCAGGGACCCTCGGGTCGCGGACGGCCATTCTTCCACTGCGCCACGCCGTTAAAAAAAAAAAATGCTCTCATTTCATATTTCACGACTCCGCTACAGACGTGGCTGAGTACCTTTATTAGATTTTTCTTACGGTATAATTACAATTTTCATACATTTACAGTATGTGAATACATAGTCGTTTAAAGTGATGTTTGCTGTAGCAGAGCAACAGTGTAGAAACTCGTTGAAACCCATGTGATATTGAAGAGACATTATACTTAAAATCACTTAAGGTCTCAACAACACTCCTTTATGAAGTATCTCTACGAGACTTCAGTCCATTGAATTATATGATAAATTTGAGAAGAATTGCCAATTAAATTGTCAGACAAGAGTCTTTACAGAAATGTATTCTGGCTGTCTGCACAACAGTCCACTAAATGCAAGCACATGAGTTGAAGAATGGCTGGAATGTATTTGGTTTCCCCTTAAATATGAGCTCAATAATGCCTGCATGGAGAAAAACAGTCCATATGAAATTTCTTAATTGCTTGACAATTCCATGAGTAAGCTTGTGCCATTAGCTGACAGTGCACTGTCAAACAATGGGCCTCTAAATGGCACCGCACATTACTTGCTCTGTCTTTAGAGCTCCCAAAACCTGACTTGCCTGAGAGTCGTCAGAATTTCCCGAGGGCTATTTTTTTAATCTATTGTTTTACAATGGGAAAATAAAATAGATACATAATGTCAATATGTTATTTTAAAAATAATGAAGCCTTTTTCCCAGCAATTGAAATGTGAACATTTAGCTGTGTTTCATATAAAGGGTTAGTGGCAGAGATATATAATACCTTACTTATCTAAATGTCCTCTCAGACTGGATGATTGATGTTGACCCATGCAGTTGTCGATAAAACTGAGACCAAAACTAGCCATTGCTTGGGTATTTACTTTATTGATATAATTTTCCTGCATTTGTCCATATTTTCAATCCTCAGCCTTCCCGGTAAGGTCTATTCAGGTGTACTGGAGAGGAGGCTACGCCGGATAGTCGAACCTCGGATTCAGGAGGAACAGTGTGGTTTTCGTCCTGGTCGTGGAACTGTGGACCAGCTCTATACTCTCGGGTCCTTGAGGGTGCATGGGAGTTTGCCCAACCAGTCTACATGTGCTTTGTGGACTTGGAGAAGGCATTTGACCGTGTCCCTCGGGAGGTCCTGTGGGGAGTGCTCAGAGAGTATGGGGTATCGGACTGTCTGATTGTGGCTGTCCGCTCCCTGTACGATCAGTGTCAGAGCTTGGTCCGCATTGCTGGCAGTAAGTCGGACACGTTTCCAGTGAGGGTTGGACTCTGCCAAGGCTGCCCTTTGTCACCGATTCTGTTCATAACTTTTATGGACATAATTTCTAGGCGCAGTCAAGGTGTTGAGAGGATCCGGTTTGGTGGCTGCAGGATTAGGTCTCTGCTTTTTGCAGATGATGTGGTCCTGATGGCTTCATCTGGCCAGGATCTTCAGCTCTCACTGGATCGGTTCGCAGCTGAGTGTGAAGCGACTGGGATGAGAATCAGCACCTCCAAGTCCGAGTCCATGGTTCTCGCCCAGAAAAGGGTGGAGTGCCATCTCCGGGTTGGGGAGGAGACCCTGCCCGAAGTGGAAGAGTTCAGATACCAAGGAGTCTTGTTCACGAGTGAGGGAAAAGTTGATCGTGAGATCGACAGGCGGATCGGTGCGGCGTCTTCAGTAATGCGGACGCTGTATCGATCCGTTGTGGTGAAGAAGGAGCTGAGCCGGAAGGCAAAGCTCTCAATTTACCGGTCGATCTACGTTCCCATCCTCACCTATGGTCATGAGCTTTGGGTTATGACCGAAAGGACAAGATCACGGGTACAAGCGGCCGAAATGAGTTTCCTCTGCCGGGTGGCCATTCGGGAGGAACTCAAAGTAAAGCCACTGCCCCTCCACATCAAGAGGAGCCAGATGAGGTGGTTCGGGCATCTGGTCAGGATGCCACCCGAACGCCTCCCTCGGGAGGTGTTTAGGGCATGTCCAACCGGTAGGAGGCCACGGGGAAGACCCAGGACACGTTGGGAAGACTATGTCTCCCGGCTGGCCTGGGAACGCCTCGGGATCCCCCGGGAAGAGCTGGACAAAGTGGCTGGGGAGAAGAAAGTCTGGGCTTCCCTGCTTAGGCTGCTTCCCCCACGACCCGACCTCGGATAAGCGGAAGAAGATGGATGGATGGATGGATGGATGTCCATATTTTTCTTTGGAATTTTCTATTTTCATATGACATTGTAGTGACGGCAGTATTGTGTATGGTGGTGGATGTTTTATGATGGTGGATTGATCCAAATTTCGATAGTACCTATAGGTGGGAAAATTATCTATTTTTACATAGTATGGATACTGTAGTACCAAATCAGTATTTGAAAAATACTGCCCGTGCTTAAAGCGCACCTGAATCGTTATTTAAAAAATGAAAAACATGCACATTATTACGTTGTTACGCATGGCTGCGCTGGTAGTGTTCCCTCCAACGCAGAAAACAAGCAGGAGCGGCGTGCAGGTAGGACTGAGTTTTTGATCATTAAACAGCAGGACAAAAATACAAAAACTGAGGACGTTAACAAGCGTGGAGCTAAAAAACTAAATGTCACCAAGGGTGAAAAACAAGTAATACTAGTTGCAGAAAAAACACTAGAGCGAGGTGAAAAAAGCAGGAGAACGTAAATGTTGCGTATAGCAAACATTGACCCAGCAACTAGTGCTGGGTGACAGAAAACTATAAAGGGGAGTGATCAACCAAAACACCTGGTGGGAAAACTAATTGCTAAACTAAGACAGGTGAGGAAAATCAGTGCCCATGAAAACCAACAGTAAACACGGTGCACCCAGGAAACAGACAAAAACATAGGAAATTACTAAACAGAAATCATGCCGTGACCCGGGTGACGGAGCATGACACATTTTTGGAAGAAAAACACCAAAACGTGTATTTTCTTTGTAATTTTGTGACGTTCAAGTTGCACAAACTAGTAATTAACATAAATAAATAATAAATAAAACAAAGTACATAGACAAATCAACAACAAATTAATAAAGTCATAATCATTATTGCAGTAATAGCGATCATAGATAACGTGCAAAATAAATGTAATATTGATGCTCATAATTCCGGGGGTTCGTGAATGCAACCTTGCTTGCTGCTGTAATCGTCATTGGTGCATAATGAGGAAGTTCTGTGTTGTTGTTTTTTTCTTGTGTCTACTGGCTAGCCTAGCGTTGTGTTGCTGGTGGTGTTATGTCTATATAACCTACTCAGTGGCCTAGTGGTTAGAGTGTCCGCCCTGAGATCGGTAGGTTGTGGGTTCAAACCCCGGCCGAGTCATACCAAAGACTATAAAAATGGGACCCATTACCTCCCTGCTTGGCACTCAGTATCAAGGGTTGGAATTGGGGGTTAAATCACCAAAAATGATTCCCGGGCGCGGCCACCGCTGCTGCCCACTGTTCCCCTCACCTCCCAGGGGGTGATCAAGGGTGATGGGTCAAATGCAGAGAATAATTTCGCCACACCTAGTGTGTGTGTGACAATCATTGGTACTTTAACTTTAACTTTAACTTTATATTGAATATTTTAGTTTGCTAGATGGGAAGATGGGAGGAGAGGCTAGTAAGCCATAATACCCATCTTGACTAAATGAGTTAATAAAAGGGCCACTGACTGTTTACAGTACAGTTGTCATTCACTTCAATTTCAGTGAATCTCGCTCAAAAATTAATATCTTCATATGTATACTTTCACTGGAAAATGTATCGAGATATATATCGAATATCGAGTTTAAGCAAAAATATATCGAGATATACTTTCTCGTCCATATCGCCCAGCTCTAGCTGTAGCTACTAAACTACCTTTCAGACTGCAGCACACAGACTTCGCCACACTTTATTACATTTTATGAGTGATTAGGCAGCTGATCAAATGTCACAATTAACATGATCAATTTACGGAGTGTTTGTTTTTGTTTTAAAACTGCTCGCCATATAAGGTAGCTAGTGCAGCTGTAGCCAGTAAACTACCATGTCGGACTAGCAGCAAACTGATTTCGCTATTGCGGACTCGCATGGCTGCGGTAGTTGTGACCCCAAGATGCAGGAGACAGGAGGATGACGTGCAGGTAAGACAAGTATTTAATTATATACAACACAGGAAGAGCAGTCTTGCATGCAGTTAAAAGGCAGAAACAGCAACAATCAAGCAACAAAGGGCGAGGCAGGCATTTATAGAAGCAAGCTGATTGACAACCACTACCAGGTGTGGCCAGGCTGACAATCAGCGACAGGTGAGGGAAGGCGGCCAGGCTGACAATCAGCGACAGGTGAGGGGAGAGAGCGCTCAGGGAGACGTGTGGGAAAAGGAACCAAAAATAACAGCTCTACGCAAGAAATAAACACAAACTGAGGAAACATAAGACGTGATGTGACATATCGTCACATTCACTACATTTCATAAATTATTGGACAGTTAAGCTGCTTTCAGAATTTACAATAGCCATGTTAGGAAATATGGTTTTTTTTGGGTTTTTTAATCGCTCGTCATGACGAGCTAGATTGGGGGTCAGCAACCCGCAGCTCTCAGACCGCATGCGGCTCTTTAGTGCCGCCCTAGTGGCTCCCTGGACCATTTTTTAAAAATGATTCAAAATGGAAAAAGATGGGGTGGAATATTTTTTTTGTTTTATTATGCTTTTTGTTTGAGGACAAATATTGATTGATTGATTGATTGATTGATTGAGAAGTTCATTAACATCTTAAAGAATTGAATCCATGCAATGCTTTAAAAAGGCAAACGGATGGTACATAAAGCCAAAAGGCTTGTTTCCATTGTGGTCCATTAAATATTCATCACATTTGATACATTCAATAATAAAAGATATATAACCTGTAACATGTATATAAGAAATTATGTTAAAAAAAATGGATACATTATGTACATATACACAGTATACATGTCAGGTGATTTGAAAAACAAAATATACAAAAAATGGAGTGGGGGGGTGTATAGACCATGTACATGACACTATGTACATGACTATGCACATAACAGAATGAGAAAATATATACACACTATAACCACATATAAACCTGCTTGATGCTTTGAAGAGTTGCTGGGAATCAATTTTGGTTCAGATCAGGTAGAGGTTGAGCTGGGCCAGGATTTTATGGTAGTTTTAAAATTTAGTAAGGAAGTTCAAGTTTTTAGGTCTGTTGGTAGTGCATTCCACCGTGTGGTGGCAAAATAGTAGAATAAATTTTTTTCCATGAGGGTCTTGAATTTGGGGGGACGAGGTCTGAGGAATTCCCTCTCGTGTAGTACCTGTGGACGTCGTGTCTTCCGGATCAAAGAGAAAAAGAACCATCCGGACCGTTATAGGCATAAAGTTCAAAAGCCATCATTTGTGATGGTATGGGGGTGTATTAGTGCCCAAGGCATGGGTAACTTACACATCTGTGAAGGCACCATTAATGCTGAAATGTATATACAGGTTTTGGAACAACATATGTTGCCGTCCAAGCAACGTCTTTTTCATGGACGCCCCTGCTTATTTCAACAAGACAATGCCAAGCCACGTGTTACAACAGCGTGGCTTCGTAGTAAAAGAGTGTAGGTAATAGACTGGCCTGCCTGTAGTCCAGACCTGTCTCCCATTGAAAATGTTTGGCGCATTATGAAGCGTAAAATAAAACAACGGAGCCCCCGGACTGTTGAACAACTTAAGCTGTACATCAAGCAAGAATGGGAAATAATTCCACCTGAAAAGCTTAAAAAATTGGTCTCCTCAGTTCCCAAAAGTTTACTTAGTGTTGTTAAAAGGAAAGGCCATGTAACACAGTGGTAAAAATGCCCCTGTGTCAACTTTTTTGCAATGTGTTTCTGCCATTAAATTCTAAGTTAATGATTATTTGCAAAATATAAAAAATGGTTTCTTAGTTCAAACATTAAAAATCTTGTCTTTGCAGTGTATTAATTCATTATATTTGCAAATCATTGTATTCTGTTTTTATTTACGATTTACACAACATGCCAAATTCACTGGTTTTGTACATAAATTAACACTGCTTTTTTTTAAAGCTTATTTGCACTGAACAGGAAGTCACTGTGTGTAAGTTTAATGCTGTTTAACTGAGCAGTCTTTATTTTGTTGTTGAAGAAGTTGACAGTATAGTCAACATACCTGGACCAAGTTTTCATAGAAACCAAACTATGCAGAAACAAATGGTTGACTGTGTTTTAGTTAGAAGAAGCTGGACCAAACTGATGATAATTGATTAGATTTATTTATTCTAGACCAGTGGTTCTTAACCTGGGTTCGATCAAACCGTAGGGGTCAACCTCAGGGGTTCGGCGGACCCTCCGCCGCGGATGTCGAGACACACCTGACTCATTGTGTAAATAAAAACTTCTCCATATCGGCGTATTATGGATACGGCAACAGCAGAAGTCATACTGATCTGCAGGTGTGTAAATTGTTGTGAGTTCATGCACTGTGTTGGTTTTGTTCTTTGAACAAGGTGATGTTCATGCATGGTTCATTTTGTGTACCGGTACAAAAAACATATAACTTTGTCTTGAATTTGAAAAAAAAAAGATATATATTTTTTACTGAAGAAGGGTTCGTTGAATGCGCATATGAAACTGGTGGGGTTCGGTTCCTCCAACAAGGTTGAGAACCACTGTTTTAGACAGTCAAAGAACTTCACATTATTAATTCAGCATGGTGGTGTTAAGCTACATCTGCACATAGGAAGCGGAATGCGAACTTGTAACCATCCGGTTACTAAACAACCTGCTCTACCTTCTGAAAAGCGCCCAATTTAAGCAGGTTCCACTGTGATAAATTGTGAGCACATGAAAGACGAAGCCATGACATTCCTTTTAAATGAAACATAATTGATTAATTGATGGTATTGATCAATATATTGACAGTCCCAACAGAAGATTAAAGGTATGATAATGAATGTACACCCTCTGCATCATTTCTATTATGTATTAGTAACATGGCAGAAGCTATGAAGGCATTTATTTACATGAGCCAAAAATATTTATACCTAGTAGAATTTGTAATCTAAAAGAATAGCAAATAAAGGTTTATTTGCAAGAATATTATTAGATTAAATATGTTAATAAAATGTATAACATGGGATCTGAGATCAAGACAATTGAGAATCATCTGCTGGTAGAGATGTACGACGGATCGATACTGAAATAATGATACCGCCCATACTGGATCTTAATGCTCTAATATCGATTCTAAAATCAAAACATCGATACTTTTGAGACTTTAGTTATTTAAGATAATGTGTGTAACAAGAACACAGTGTAAAAAAGTAACTAAAATTGTGAATGAGGCATTGTGTCAATGTTGAATGCTTTTATTGAGTGTTGTTTACATGTTCAGTATGTTCACGTTAACATGTTTGAATTACTTGTTATTCTAACAACAGTTTTTTATTAATGTATTTATTTTAATGCTTTTTATTTTTTGTGTACTATGTATGATTTTCTCCTGTTTTTTCTGTTTAGCTTGTCTATATTGTTATTCCCACTGCTACCTCAAAATGCTTCCGTTTGAAATAGATGAATAAGTCTGTATTGTATTCTTTATGTTATGACATAGGTTATTATTTGAAATATGCTACTTCTTGTATTTTAGCAGACACATTAGGTATGTATCGGATCAGTATCCCCGGCGTTACCAGCCTGAATTTTACTATGTATCGAAACGGAAAGAAAATCTGTGGAATTGCACATCACTATCTGCTGGTAAAGTTGGCATATTTTCCACTGACCTTCTTTTTATCTTGCAGCGCATGTTTTCCATAAAATAGTGTTTTTTCTTACCGGATGCAATAATAAGGAGTGCAATATTGGGATAGGGCAATACGGGAGGTGTGCAATACGGGGGGAGTGTAATGTGTGATCTTATAACTAACTGATGTACCTGCACACTGTTCACTGTCGTCACTGGTAATGTCGAATGAACTGTATGTATGTATGTATATATGTATGTATGTATATATGTATGTACGTATGTATGTATGTATGTAAAATGCTGTGTCTTGATGTCGAAGACAAATTTCTCCTCGGAGACAATAAAGCTAAGTATTATTATTATTCTTACACATTTATATGAAATGTATTACATTTTATTGTGTCGTATTTGAGAAAGTGACAACATGAGCATGTGTGTGTGAGAGTGACCGAGTTTGGATGCGCTAACACATGCACACCATGTGTCAACAACCATAATGCAAATGAATGAAAGCTGGGCGTCGGCCATCATGCTTTTAATGTTTAGCACTTATATATCCACATACAGCAGTCTTATAAAGTCTAAGGCCTAAGGCTAAATTACAATAAGACTGAATTAGGAACAGTGAAATTTGTGTTCATAATCAATCTTTAGCATGACAATGGTGACTTGTAGCAATTGTTTTTTCAAAACATCTTAAAAATTTTCAACGTATGTCAAATATTATTTTCACCAAGCAGCCAATCAATGATCAGTACTAATATTAATTAAAACATAGTATAGTATGTTTATGGTGTGTTTTTGAGTGTTAGTTGTATCCCTTTTTGTTTTGTTTTTTTAAAGAAAAAAAGCATTTTTTTCTGAGAATAAAAAAACAAACAATAACAACTATGTGGAGAAAAATTCACTACTGCATAAACAGCAGGAAACAAAGCCTAAATTGAAAAAAAAAAAAAATACAATTATAAAATGTAATTTTTATTTTTTTTTTACTAGATGTTGAACATTAAACAATAACAGACACTAACAACTCAAAGACACGGTTGTTCTCAATATTTTATTTACGAAGGTTTTGATTGACTGATGACCTCGCCCCCCCAAAGAGTAGCACAAATGCAATAACCAACTGCAAATCGTAGGAGTGGCAAGCTGAAAACAACGAAAACAGCACGTGATAGAGAGCTCAGTCAAAAGGTTAACGGTATCACAGACAAAACGTGTCATTTTTAAAAAGTGCATTCACAAACATGACAAATACTCTCAACTCATGATGTCTATCTTTATGAGATACAAAATATGCATACCTGTTTTAGATTTGTCTGTATTTTCTATACATAGATATTTCTTCAAAAAGATCACTTCTTTTATCTTTTTTTTCTTTTTACAAAGGTTAAAAGCAGGGTTGTGGTCATAGCAGCTTTGGACATCTCCATTCTCATATAATGTTGTCCCCATGTACTTTACACATCATCTCACCAAATATCCAAATAAAAACCGACACGTTATCTCTGTTGTTAAACTGAAATGACTTGGTTGTCTTTACTAAAAGACATATTCGTCAGTGAAGCCTGCAGTTTGGAATATAAAAACAAAAGTCTCGATAAAATGGTTGGGCCATTAAATATATTTTCGTATACCCGCTTTTTTGTCAATATTATAAATACTAAAGACACAGGACAATATTATAGGACGATGTTTGGAGAGACTAACTGTAAAGATTAAAATAGTTAAAACTTTAATTTTTTTTTCAAGTTTTCTAGTTCATGAGAAACAAAATATCGGGTGAGCACAAAAACACTATACAGCAGTCCATCCATGGCCCTTTTTTAATCTAAAAGAACACTGATAGTGAAGGTTGACTGAATGCCTATGAACAAACTTTCTTTCTTTTCTGTTTTAGTCCTTCCCAAGATGTTTGCTTATTCTAAATAAGGCAAAATCCTGGTTTTCTGGTGAATTCATAAAAGCAGTCAAACATACAGGTAAAAACTGTAAGTATCATGCAAATCTTGCAAGACAACATATTCCCAAACAGGAGACAATGCATCTTTCATAATATCAAGTGGAAGGGGAATGAGACTTCTAATCAACACTAAATACATTTTCCAAAACCAAAAAATATTTCATCTGTACATAATATAGTAACATGAGTTTTAGATTGGATCAGCAGTTTCCTTCTGTGTTGATAGACTTTTAGTCTTTGTTGAAAGAAATGTATCTTTCTTTAATTGATCCCAATTTCTTTGTTTTCCTCCATATACCTGGAGAAGGGACGACCTGCCCCGACCTCAAGTGTAGTTTTGTCAATTCCGGTCATAGGAGGGCTACTGCCTGTGTGAAGACGGTCCATTGCACCAGGCATGGCCCCCAGTGAAGTCATTCCTGCACCACCAAGGCTGATGGGCAGCTGGTTGATACCTCCATTTTGGATCACAGAGATTTCATTGTTCTTCATGGCCAAGCCATTGGTGATGGCGGCGGCATACTGGTTCCAAAAACCGGGGTCAACGTTCATAGCCCGAGCTGCCAGGTCCTTTTGGAACATCTCGCTGAACTTCATGGCATCCCCTCCCAGCAGGGCCATTGGATTTTCCACAGATAGTCGCCGTCCCCTGCGTGCTGGTGCATTGTTCCACATGTGTGTTCCCATGTGGACCTAAAACAAGCAAGCAAATTGGGTATGAGCTAATGATTATGAACGTCACAAAAAATCAGGAACGTTTTTATGGAAGATGGGGAGCTGAAATATAGTCTACTTTACTAAGATAATTCATAACATGGTATACCCCCTAAAACTGCACCAATAATCTAGTTAGTACATACCTTTAGATTGCCTTTAGTGGTGAAAGCCCGTCCACAAATGGAGCAAGCGAATGGTTTTTCTCCAGTGTGTGTGCGTTCATGGATTTGCAAAGCACTGGCAGAAGAAAAGTTTTTGCCGCAAGAGTGGCAATTGTGCTGCTTTGGGGTGCGTCGTGGTGGCGGAGGAGCCAACATTGGATTGGTGCTGGGGCTTAGGTTGGTCTGGGGAGCTGCAGCTGCGGGAACCTGAATGCCCACAGGCAGGTGGGAACTGTCACCCAGAGACATTGACTTGCTGTGTCCGTTCATTTCCATTTTGATCATATTTGATACGGTGCTGGCCAAGTTAGGAGTGTGTAGACCTGAAACAAAAATGTCAAACTGATAAAGGAATACTGAAAAATAAATTATACATTTTACAATGCATGTTGTCTGTGGCTACATTTTTTTAAAGAAAAATGTTGAAATAATTCAATGAAACCAATTTGAGGTCATAAAATAAAAGCATGCCATACTGAAACTTAAATTTTTGATTATACGCACCTCGATCTCTATTTAGAAAAAGCATACTGAAGTGGTTTTCCTCCTTGATAAAGTGTCTGCTTGGTTGAGTAGCGGTCAGGTCCAAGGCCCCATTGCCTTCTATTGCAGGAAGTGGAGACGGGGTGTCTGATTTTTCAGACTTAACAGTAGCAATGCTAGCTGTATTGTTTTCCTGGTCATCTTCCACTGCCATTGCCCTGCTGTTGTTGTTCACAGTAGTTGGGGACTTGGATTGTTGGCTTTCGGTGTGGCTGTGAGCTGGAGACAAATGTTGCAAAGAACCAGAAGACTCTGACAAAGCAGGGCTTCCCAACATTTGAGATTCTACATCCCCTACAGCAGACAGAGAGTCGGTGGTAAAACATTCATTCTGGCCTCCATAACTGCTGCAATTTTGCGGAGGCTTTTGACAGAATGAACTGGTTATATTGGCAGTGCAATCAATCATCTTCATCTGGTTCTCCATAGCAGCAATGCTAGACATTATAGAAGTTGGTGGAGAACTTCCAGGTGAATAAGGTTTTAATGGGTCCATATCACACTCTTTTAGGTCAACTTCATCATCGATAGCCTGCTCCATTTCATCCAGAAGATCATCATCATAATTACTCATTGCATCCAAGCTTTTTTCATCAAATGAAAGGTCTGTGTCCATTTCCTGGAGGTTGTCGGGCGCTGGAGTATTTGGAATCTGTCCACCCATGTGCATACGGATGTGCTGTTGCAGAACAACAGCATTGGTGAACTTTTTCTGACATATAGGACACGAGTGCTGGACTCGTAACGGGGGTTTGGACCGATGAACACCAAAATGTGTTTTCAGATTTCCTTTGGTGGTGAATGCCCGCCCACATATTTTACATTTGAAAGGTCGCTCGCCAGTATGAATGCGATAGTGCATCTTGAGAGCGCTCTGGCAGCTCAGAACACGGTGGCAGATGACACACTGGTTAGGGTCGGTCATTTTCTTGTCAATGTTTTCAACAAGCTGCTGCAACTTTGATGTCTCCGAAGTTTGCATAGAGTCTAGGAGGCCTCCAAATGGAAATTTGGCCTTAAACTGATCGGAGAGCATGGGGAGAATAGGATGTGACACTGAGTTTGAATTAGGGTTTGGACTGTTGGTGGGTTCAGTAACCTGGCCAGAGGTTGACATTGTTGTTGAGGTGACTGCATTGGAAAGAACCACATGATTTACTGTTGTTGTGGCTGTGACAATTTCCCCTGGCCTAATAGAACAGGTTGGTGGCAGGAGAATACCTTCAGGTTTTAAGACAGGAGGCACATCAATGCCTAGAGTGGGTTTTGGAGAAGTTGAAGTAGTAGTAATTCCAGAGTCAATGACAATATTTGGGGACAAAGATGCACACTCACTTAAAGGGGGAGATGGCCTCTGAGGGGACCTATTGAGAGGAGTGAGGCTTGCTGAATCACCAAAACTCCCCATCATACTTGGTAATGTGGGAGGCAGTTGGAGCCCAACTGAGGTGGGAACAGTAGGGAGTACAGGCTTACTGTCAAGCCATGTGGTGACAGGTTTTTCCGGGGGCAAAGACATACCATATGGTATGCCTGAGCTAGTGGGTACATTGTCCAGGTACTCCGGTACAGGGTAGGGGTTCATTTGAATATGAGGGTATTTTTCCTTGTGCCTTTGGAAGTGGACTTTCAGATTTCCCTTGGTAGAGAATCTGTTACCACATATGTTGCATTTGTAAGGCCTCTCTCCAGTGTGGGAACGCAGGTGGATTTGTAGTGCACTATCACTGCCAAACACCTTGGCACAGAACCGACACTTGTGCTTGAAAAAAGGGTCTTCAGAGCTTGGTTTAGTGTCAAATACAGAAACATTTGGGGGCTTTCCTTTGCGATGTTTCATCAGAGCAGATAGGGGGTCAAGTGCATTTGCTGTTGCTGCTATGCTAGCCAATGGGTTTGGGAAGATAACACTACTTGATGAGCTGTGAGACATGAGTGGTAGACTGGAAGCTGAGCTCAGGAGGCTGCTGTGACTGAGTGATGGCGGAGTGTTGGAGTTCCTGGGATTAGCAGAACTGCTACTGATGCTATCGCTTCCTGTTACACAATTGCTCATGCTTATTTTGGTGACTGAAGATGAACAGGAGGAAAGAATAGATGTCAAACCGGAGGCAGTGGGTGCGGGAAACATTGAACTACTAGAAGATGTGTTGGGGATTAAAGAGTTAGACTGCTGACTTCGACTTTGTGATGATTGAGAGAGAGGCCCTTCTATTGCAGAGGTTAGAGGTGACGGACCTTGACCGTTGAGAGAGGCTGGCAACCTCACAGGCAGCTGATGGACTGGGGGAGTGATAAAGTTGTGAAGTTGAAGTTGACTTGCAACTGAAGGGGCACAGGTGGACATTGGAGCCGGGTTTCCAGCCACCGTGTTGTGGTGGTTAAGTGCAGGCTGGGAGGCAGACTGTCGGTTCATCAGAGCCACTTGACTTCGGATTTGTTCTATCAACTGTAGCTGATGTATCTGCTGCTGCTGAAGAGCCATCAGCTGGTCCAAGATCATGGGGATAGCCATGGTGGAAACGCCACTGCCCGCTGCCGCCCTTATGCTCTGAGAAAACTGGGCAACTGCCACCCGGGTGCCATGTAGAGTTTCCAGGGTAACATTAGTGCTTGGCATTGTATAACTGGCAGCACTTTGGGGAGCAACATCATCAAGCTGAGGTAGAGAACCGTCTGCTTCAGGGGATGCTACATCTCTTTCATCGAGATCCATGTTTTGTTCAGAGGATAGTTCCACCTCCATATCCTCATCCTCCTTTTCAAGGACACTGACCCCAATTGAGTTGGTTATCTCTGGGACTTCCTCCCCATCACTGGCAGGAGAGTGTTGGCCCTCCCTGGCATCCTCACTGTCAGCCTGCTCACTCGGACAACTGGGCACAGGGGAGGGTTCTGGGTACTCCTGGGAGGTAATAGGAGTTTCCTCATTGTCGTTTACAATAAGCACCAGTGGGTTCTTGGTGCAACTCTTCAAATGTTCACAGAAATCAGCCCACTTGAAGAACTCAGCACAACACTTTTCACATACATGAGTCTCTTCACTGCCACTGCGGCTTTCATTCCCGCTGTCGGCGTCCTCCAGCACATTACCTCGGGCTGTGTGGAGGGGACAGAGAAAAAGCGGGGAAGGGAAAAAAAGAAGAATTCATGAATAATGAATCAATAAAAAAAGCATATATATTTCGCATTGCCTTGCTGCAAAGATTTAACCTTTGTTTTTCCCCCTCGCTTTAAACATAAAAAATCAATACTTATATGTACATATTTTTTACTCCCTACAAATTGGCTCAGTTCACCAATTGTTAAACCCAGGTTTGTACGTACCCACTCTGTCTATAGAGCCAGCTAATAATTTTCTTTGTGCAATCCATCAAATTATGAGGGCCTATCAATTGTGGATACCGCCGCTTAATGAAATTCCATAGAGCCCATTGATTTCCAATATTTCATACAATTCACAGCTACCTTGTCTGTTGGGTACAAATCATGACTTTGATGGCCCTATTAGGATTCCCCTCTGATATCAGGCAGCTGAATTTCCACCTGAATCTCAAATGCAGTCTAATATTTAAGAGCTAAATCCTTGACCTTGCCGGACTCCCAACTACAGCACAAGTAAAAATAAAGGCAAGTATCTGCTGCCAAGAAATTATTGAAAGTATAAAAAAAAGTATTAAAAAGAACAAATGTCTTATGCTGTTGCTTTGCCACTTTCTCTCTCCCTCTCCCATGCTTTCTGAAACAAGACTCAACAAATTGCATGCTAGTGTGAAGCCAGCAAAGTCCCTGATTAGTTACACATGTTTAATCACATTTGCAGGAAGCCACTTCCTCCTCCACATGCGACCATCCGAGTCGAACAAGCCTGACTTATTTCACACCTTATCAAAACCATTGCCTTCCTCCTTGTGCCCATTATAATCATTTTTATTATCTGTCTGTATTTGGTATTAAATTTAAGTCGACGTTAGCCTAATGCATGCCTTTTCTTTAGATCACACTACTTAGAATTTTCAGATAATTTCAGGGTTCTATAAATTTAACAAAATATAGGCAATATGACAATGCATAAGGCCGAATTAACACATTTCTAAAAAAAAATGCTCATGCTTAAAAAAAAAGTATGAATATATACAGGTTTGAGGTGATGTAAAGACGGATTCAAAGAAATCAGTTGTAGAAATCCTCTAAAACAGCACATTTCAAACTAAGCATTTTTAATTAGTAGCAATGGTTTTACTATGTTTTTGGCATTGTGTATACTTGCCATGAAGCAATCATTTACACTAACTAATTATTAGGGAAGGTGTAATGTACAGTAAATGCCTGCTCAAATGTCCATATTTTTGGTCTGCAACTTACATTTTTTTGTAAACGTGCATGCAATTAATTAGAGTTAAAAGACAAAGAAAACAGAATTGTAATATATATGTGCAAAATGTCAAATTAGTAAACAATCAATTGATTTTACATGTTTAAAATGTGTAAATACAATTGAGACACTGGATTATATTAGAAGCCAAAATCAACAAGTAAAAGGTGGCAAGTGAACAGAAAAGACAGCCACACACGGCAGGAGGTTGAAAATCTCCTTAGCCCAGCCGAGAACAGAAGAAACCATTTCCATAATTGAGGGCTGAAAGGTCAACACAAATGAGTAGGCATTGTGTTGAGCTGATTAGTTATTAGAATGGTATTACTGTCAATCTCTTTTAGTCTTTCATACAATTACAAGTGGAAGCCTTTGTGTGTCCCTGTGACCTCACACACTCACATACAATAACACAAACATGCATACCTTTTGACAACTGAAAGATAATTAGATATATTTCCTGTATTTAAATTAATTTCCCCCTGTTTAATTTAACATTAATTAAATTTAAAAATTGTCATCAATTTATTTCAGTTCCCAATTTTTATTTTGAAATATTTTGAGACATGTTCTATGATTTGTAAATGTAACAATGTGCATCAATGTGCACTTTCACTGTGGTTATGTCCTTCTTGAATAAAACTGACAAAATCGGAAATGCAAAAGCTATTTATATAATTATAAACAAGTTTTTGAAATTGCTATTGTGGTTCACATACAGTATCATGGTGTGAAGACGGCATTTTGTGGTTGTGTGTTTGTAAGACAGTGTGCGTGTGCATGGTTGATGAGGTATTGATTTTTGTAAATCGTGACAAAAAGGGCCAAAAAAAAAAAAGGAATTCAATGAGTTTTTCATTGCTTCAAGAGTCTTTGTTTACTCCGATGCAAATATTAAGATGAGCACAGTCAATCGGGTGATTGTGCACACTGAACCTGTGTGTCTGTTATCATGCTCAACAATCTTTGGCATGCTAACTGAAACCACTAATCTGACATATCAGATGAAGTATTCATGCTTTTTTTTTTGCCACTGATTCTGTGAAAACCAGGCACTGAATGGTGCATTGAAGCCCTGGACAATCACAAACGGTGCCATTCTTAACCATTCCCACATTCCCTGGATGAATATACAGCGAGAAAAACTACATGGGTAACATTTGCAGCACGTTAAAATAAAACAGATATTACTTTTTTTTATGTACAACTCGTCTACAACTATTGGAAAATGTATTTTGATTTCATTTAACAAAAGATACATAGAAAAAACAGGTTGGTAAGAGCCTTCTTAAAAGTGTCTCTCCTTTCTGTTTAAAATGGTTTCGGAATAAATATAGAGGGGGGAGTTAGTTAGTATTTGTTCCCTTACAATTACCTTTGCTGCAATATATTTGCCAGCAAAATACAAAAAAAACAGTTTTAAAAAAACTGAAGTGAGAAAATGTCAGTAGCTTTTATCACTACACATGTTCCATCTCCCAGACCAGTGATGTCTCTGGCTATATCGGCAGTATTTTGTGGCATGAGTACGAGCAGCCTCAGACATACAGACACTCTAGCGTGTGTCATCCGCCTGCATGGTCAGCGCTACTGCAGAGTGGTACAGTCATATCTGAACTAACAGAGAGACCTTTGTCATAGCCTGCAGATGCGGAGCAGACAAAACATTAACGATTTGTTTGTGTATGCATTTGCAATACAGTAGCCAAGGAGAGCTCTTTTTTTTTCTTACTCAAACCAAACTCCGAAAACGATGGAGAATATCAGAGACGTTCATCCTTTAAAGTGTTTTGCAAAAGGCCTTGGATGGTAATAGTCAACATTCTTATTGACAACTGCACCACTGGCATCGAAATAGGTAAATGCTAAGTAGAGAAAGAAAGCATCATATGTTTGCAGTGTGCAGAGGTAAATAAAACACAGTCCTGTTAAAGTGAGTCATATTTAAGTGCCTTCTTGAAGACATTATGGCTCTCTGTGTGGGTGGTCCACCAGCCTACACCCATCGGTGAGAGGGGATTAAAACAAAAGCCAAACAAAGCCTCACTGCGGGGAAGGGGGCAACATGCATGTTAACACTATCAGCAGGGTCTTCTTACAACATTACACTGATTGCATCCAAGTAATAGCTCAAATAACACAACAAACTTTTTTTTAACTGCAATTCTTTCTTTTGTTTTGCAATTGAGCCTGAAAAGAATGTAATGGAATTTTAAACTGCAGGCTGCTAATGCACAAACACACAATAGGTGTTAAAGTTGAATATTAAGGGTGTTTAATTCTACATCCACGAGATCCTTTCCAAAAGTTTCCAGGGATGAAAGTTTATATGCATGTTGTGTGCTTATAAATGCTGGCGCCTCGATGCAGAAGCATTAACCCAGCCTTTAGACACGCACATCTTCAAATCCGCTGTCCGCACAGGAAGTGGCGACAAGAAGAGGAGCCTGTCACCATTCGCACTTTCTAGGACACCAGCAGACTGTGCAGCCAAGGTCAACGGCATCCATGTTCTAATTGTTTAAGGATCTTGACACCATGCTGCAGGACCTGCTCGACTGGGCTGGACAAAGGTTAAGTCAGCAAGCTTTATAAAAGCACTCCTAAACAACCCCCCCCTCTCCCTTCCGCCCCTTCTTTACCCAATCCTGACACACACAACAACCCCCAACACCCCTGGAGTGGGGCACATGTCCAGAAGCCCTGAGGGGCAGATGATACCCCACACATGGGCTTGATGGGACTTGTGAAAATGAAGTCACTCACACAAATAAAAAATACAGACAATTTTTAAAATAAAAATAGCCTAAGTGAGAGCGTACAGCCCCGCGCTTTCTGACAATTAACAGGCAAAATACGAGCACAAATACAGACGCTTGACTTGTTTGTTCTACTCATCTAAAACATGTCAGAAAAATACAGACTCTGACGATCAGCGTTATATTCAGTGATCAGTGGTGCTGCATAAGCCTGCCGCTGAGAGTGTGTTCATGCTGCGATGCATTGACGTGTCACCCGTTAGGTAGCTTCGGATGTTTTTCTGAAGTGTGTGTTAAGTGTGTGTGTGTGTGTGTGTGTGTGAGAGGGGAAAATGAAGAATAAAACAAACTGTACAATTTCTATCTTGCATGACACCAAGAAGGCCAGTTTAGTTTAAGAGAAAGTAAGGAACATTCCACTGCTATTCCCAATTTGAAAAACAATGGCAGACAATATAGGTGTGTTTTTATTTTTTATGACCACGTAAAAAAAAGAGAGGAAGGTGGTAAAACTGAGAACAATCCAGTAAAGACTTGTTTTTTTTCCCTCTTTGCATTACAATTTCACAATGAAAACACTCAACTGTGACAATAAAGTGTACACATCTTGACTGGCAATTTATCATCTAATATCATAATATTACTATAATCCAAGTGGCCTTCTGGAGAGACAACTAAACAGTCTTTCTCTCCCTTTTCTTTTAAGCCTTTTAAAATTCAGCGATGTTTCTGTTCAATCTAATTAAAAACTAAAGGGATGTCAGTGTGCCAACAACCACCCGCAAAGGACAGCGCCTCCATTATTAATACATTTGTGTGAGGAATACATATAGATTTAGAAAAATAATGATTTTATAATTAATACATATAATTTACTTGTACATCAGCACTCATACTGATTGTTTTACTTCATACCAAAATGAATGGTCTGTTATATAGTTTACTTTGTAATATTGCCTTTAACATCATAAACAAATGATGTCTGACATTTGATATTGTCAATTTAAATTATGCACACTTATATTTTTAAATACAGTGGCATTTATATTATTTACTGAACTTTTTGTCATTTCTTTTAGGGTGCAGATTAACACATGACTGTCACATCAATATTGTCTACATAGTGATGGAAATGGCAACAAATCAAGTGTGCTAAATTTATGTGAGTGGTGGTGGGGGGGGGTAAACAAAAAAAAGATTTCCATGACAAAACATGGCTTCGACCTGCACTGGAATTAGGCGTTTTGTTCTCCTTGGTGGAGGCGCGGAGGGACAACACACTCCTACCCTCATGCAACACAATAATTAACATTTTGAAAGTGATTTCAATATGAACTCAAGCTTCTTCTTTTTTTATATACCACTTGAAGTATTAATGACAGCTATGAATACACTGCAACATGTCACATTGTTAATGTGCACTAAGGGATGCTCATGTAAAATGTGTCAGCATTTAAAAACCATTAGAATTGTTTATTAAAATAGCAAACACATTTTTTTAATCATAGTATTTTAGGCCTTTAAAGGCCTTTAGGTAGGAAATACCTGCTGTGCAGTTAAAGTGTGTGCATTTTTAACAGAAATGTGCATTTTAATGGTACACAATTCAGTCGTGTCGAGGCTTTAAAATGCTAAATGCATTCAAATAAATTCGCTTTCCATCAATGGTTATTACAATCAACACTTAAAAATATGTCACAGGCCTTATTAAAATTTTAAAAAATCTGCAAATATTTTTGTTTTAAATAAGACTTTTTTTTTTTTAGGGATGGAAAGGGACTTTTTTTGAGACGAGAGAGGAAGAGTTGGAGGATGACACTCACCATGCTGGGAAATGATCCCGCTCAGTGGCGGGTCCTCGTCGGACTTGAGGTGCTGCGGCTTGGCTTGCTTGCGTCGGGACATGCTGGGTGTACGGGTGTCGGTACCGGTGTCGGTACCGGCCGCTGTTGCTGCCGCTGTTGCTGCTGCTTGTGCTTTGGCGCTCCGCGGCGTTGACACATCAGCGCAGTGCGCACCGGTCGAAAGTTCTCCACCCCCCCACCCAAAAAAAAAAAAAAAAAAAAAAAAAAAAGAGTGTTGAAGCAGGGGGCAAAACGGTTGAAATTACCCGATGTTGCTGTCGCGGCACTGCGTGGGATCGCGCATGTCAGCGTGATAATTATGAAAGTGAAAAATGCGTGGAGATGAGTGGCACCGTGTGAAGGTGGGGAGGATTGGCTGGAGTCCAGGGGACGCGCATTGGATATGCTAATGAGGGACAGACTGAGCAATTAGCCGCCTCACTCTCAGGCTTTTTTATCCGTCTCTTTTCTCTTTAGCTCCCGCCCCCCCGCCTGAACCACACCATCTCTGGTTGGGATGTCCGTCCTCCTCGAAAGTGCTTCTTCAAGGTGTCTTCCTTATCTTTGATTCACACTTTTTTTGGGAGGGGAGGCTCAGCTCTCGCATCTTCTCGCGTTAATTGCTCGAGTCAAGCCTCGTGAGTTCATGTCGGGATGTTTTGGAGTAAAGTTCTTTACCGTCGGCGGAGCTCAATAAAAGTCCCACGACGTGTAACAGCAGCTCCATCAAAAAAAAAAAAACCAAAAAAAAAAAACTGTCCCGCAACCAACACCACCACCCAAAAAAAGAGAGAAGAATAGCTTCGGTCGGCTTTTCCTCCCTTCTCAGCTCTCTAAAATAAAAGTATATTTTAAATATTCGCCGGGCCCCGCTCTTCAAAATAAAAGCGGCATGAAGAAAAAGTTGCCTTCGAGCGGCCCACTGGTGTTACCGCGAGTCTCTGGGTGCTCGACTGTGAGTGTCGGAACAGTGGCGAGTGTTTAACCCCCACAAAGCGCACGGAGGCTCAGCCCATTGCTTGCCGCCACCGCTAGGATGTACCACCACGTTGCTGTTGAATGCACCGTCCTCACCCCCCCCCCCCCCCCTCATGTCAACACCCACATTTGACCTCCCATCCCATAATAACACCCCCCACACATCCCACCACTCAGCGCCTGTCAGGCTGCCATAAACTGTATACATTTCTTAAATATACACATATATTTTATGAGATAGTCATGTTTTTAGGACGTTTGGTTATTTCAACCTGCACTTGAAGTGTTTATGTCGTTCCTTTTTTAAATGTTCCCATTGCCGCATTTCAATCATAAAATAATATAAATAAAACATATATATATATATATATATATATATATATATATATATATATATATATATATATATATATATATATATATATATAGTCAAGGTTTTTTGTGAATATAAAATATACTTATAAAAATCCCCTGAAGAGTAGGGAAACCTGCGAAATAGGCTTGTAGGGATGAAATAGCCTCTGTGTTCTTTCCTGACCTAACGTATATATATATATATATATATATATATATATATATATATATATATATATATATATATATATATATATATATATATATATGGGCAGCACGGTGGAACAGGGGTTAGTGCGTGTGCCTCACAATATGAAGGTCCTGGGTTCGATCCTGAAATAATCTTTCTGTGTGGAGTTTGCATGTTCTCCCCGTGACTGCGTGGGTTTCCTCCAGGTACTCCGGCTACCTCCCACCTCCAAAGACATGCACCTGGGGATAGGTTGATTGGCAACACTAAATTGGTCCTTGTGTGTGAATGTGAGTGTGAATGTTGTCTGTCTATCTGTGTTGGCCCTGTGATGAGGTGGCGACTTGTCCAGGATGTACCCCGCCTTCCGCCCGAATGCAGCTGAGTTGGGCTCCAGCACCCCCCGTGACCCTGAAAAAAGGGACAAGCGGTAGAAAATGGATGGATGGATAGAACCTGCATTTGGAGTGTATATGTCGTTCCTTTTTTCTATTTAACCATTGCCACATTTCAAACATAAAATAATATAAATAAATCATATGTATATATGTGTATATATATGTATATATATATATATATATATATATATATATATACATATATATATATATATATATATATATATATATATATATATATATATATATATATATATATATACTGTATATGTGAATGTTGTCTGTCTATCTGTGTTGGCCCGCCAATGAGGTGGCGACCCGTCTTCTGTCAGCTGGGATAGGCTCCAGCAGCAGCAGAAACCCCCAGGATATATATATATATATATATATATATATATATATATATATATATATATATATATATATATATATATATATATATATATATATATATATATATATATAGTCAAGGTTTTTTGTGAATATAAAATATACTTATAAAAATCCCCTGAAGAGTAGGGAAACCTGCGAAACAGGCTTGTAGGGATTAAATAGCCTCTGTGTTCTTTCCTGACCTAACGTATATATATATATATATATATATATATATATATATATATATATATATATATATGTTGTTTGTTTATTTTTACCTTAGTTTAAGTTTAGTTGGCGGATGTATGAATAAATTACAATTGTTTGACAGCCTTGTGATCCGCTTGACTGTTTTTTCCCCGCATCACGTACCCTGGCGAGACTACAGTATCACTGACGCATCTCATCTCCCTCACTGACCCGATTATGTTTTGTGGTTAATCGCACGAGTTAACGCATGCAAAAAACATACTTGATATTAGTTATGTGACGTTCACAAACGAGCCGAGTATTTTGAACAGCTCTTTTAGGTGTACAATGAGAACCGATTCCAGTTCAGGGAGTTAGGGAGTTCACATTACAATTGCCCATGCTGCCTTCAGTACACCCGCGCCACTTTGGACTCGGAAGGAGAAGATAGCAGCACCTGAGAAAAAGTAGTTCAGGAGGTAGGTTGGAAATGTTTTAAATTCACATTAGTGCTGTCAAATGATTTTTTTTTTTTAATCTAACTACTCACACTTTTAAATTTGGATTAATCATGATTAATCACAGGTTATTACTCACTTGCATGATTAACATTTACTTAAACAATACTTTTTGTCAGAGTGTCATACGCAAAAATGCTGCATTGACCTGATCACTGACCGTATAACAAGTTCAGGTAACATCCACGGTTGTGGTCAAAATAAATTAAGTGATTAATCTGTGTGTTTACATGATTAATACAATCTTTTTTTGTGATTAATCACATGAATTAACTCATTATTGTTGACGTCCCTAATTTATATGTATTATAAACCTTTACATTTAATTCTAATTTGTATTTTTTCTGTATTGTTAAAATGTTGGTGAAAAACTATAGTTTGCATTGACTTTATCTGTAGCATGTATAGTTTTTTTAGAGAAAAAAAAAAAAAAAAAAAAGATTGTCCAAGAATGAGGACATGGTACCACCTAAGCAGGGGTGTCACACTCGTTTTTATTGAGGGCCACATCGCATAATGGGTGCCCTCAGAATACCGCATGTACTGTAACAGTGAATATATATGGACATAAATGTATAATAGCCTGGTTAAAAAATTTGCATTGGCAATTTATTTTGATTATCATATGTTTTACTGACAGATTGATGAATTATTTTCTCTGAAATCGTAAAAAGACAAACAGTTAAGTTAGTTAAGTAATTATTTTTGATAACACCCCCCCAAAAATAAAACAATATACATCTTATAAATCTTATCCAAAATGTTAAGAAAAAATACATTTATGCAGAGAAGTGCTTTACTATTTCCAGCCTTTTGCAGGCCACATAAATGATGTGACGTGCAAGATCTGGCCCCTGGGCCTTGAGTTTGACACCTGTGACCTAATGGAGTATATACAATAAAAACACAAGCCAAATTAAAATAAAATGTTTTTCACCAATAGACGACATATATGTAACTGTAAACATTTTCATCGTAAATTCACAGCAAAAAACTGGCTATTACCTGCATTGCTATGATAATAACATTTATAGTAATTTACTGTGAAATATCTTTACAGCAGATGATATCGTCATTTGTATAGTCATTTGTTGTAATGTTACGGTATATGAAAAGTTTTGTTAACATAATGCAAAGTCCTGGTAATTGTTTATAGTGTAAATTTGAAACATTCTGAAATTAATCTTACATTTTAAATGCTACACGTGATACAGTTTCCTTGCTATTTAAGTTATGTAACAAAAATATGTAGCAACACGCCATTCTTTCGAACTCTTCGATAGCATCCGGCTGACTTGAAAGAGCCATAAATCCCATCTCTACTCGATATGATATGATAAAAAAAAAAAAAAAAAAAGGAAATACTACAGGAAAGTGAATGCAAATGACTGCAATGTTATAGCTTTGAAGCAACACATGCATTTTTAAACATGTTTCATTGATTGTGCATGGGAAATAGTGGCATTACTCGATATTCTAATCAGAATTATGGCATTGTAACAGTATAGGAGCACCCTATATTCACACACAAAAACAAGCTGACACACAAACCCACACCCACACACAAACACACACACACTTGACTTCCACTGTGTCCACCTCATATGAGAGACAAATCTGTTGGCACAAGGTCGTCCGGAGCAAACTTTTTTCCCTCCTCCATCCTTCCATCATCCCTGTAGAAGTTACACCCAAAAGCCTCTGTGTGTTATTATCTGCCATTAATAGATGCAGCCCCAGGAAGACAAAATCAGCTATTGATAATTGCAAGGAGTCCACGGCGGCTCCTGTATCGATCGGCTTGTCCTCCTCCTCCCCTGCTACTGAGAGATAAGGAGACACACTCTTTAGAGCAATATCATTTCTTTTTGGACCTATCTGCTTGCTACAGACTTATGATGAATAGCCAGACTGGCTCAGCTCCTTTATCACCAAAGTTAGCCCCCCACCTCCCCTCCACCCCCTCGCCGCCCTTGATGTAATATTGATTCTTTATAACACAAAAATCAAACTGTCCACTTGACCATCATCATCATCAATATGGTCACAAAAGGCGGATGGAGGGAAGATCATTTCATTCTAAAGAGTGGTGCCTCACGCACGCGCACGCGCACTGGAGGGGGATGCAGCTGCAGTGGATTGCAGGATTTTTTTTTTTTTTTTTTTTTTTTAAAGATTTAATTTTTAAATGTGCAACTAATGATTGATGTTTGTGATAATGTAAGCACTTCATTGGTATGAACTTTAAAGTGATTGCAGCCTGCACAGGTGAGGTGGGTGTGTGTGTGTGTGGGGGGGGGGGGGTCTAATGGAGGGGGACGAGAGAGAGGGAGAGAAAATATTTAAAAAAAAACAAATGTTTTAATCCATTTTAACACTCTTTTGGAAGCGTAGCGCTGTTGGTAAAAAAAAAAAAAAAAAAAAAAAAAAAAAGGGTCTACTTTGCACCGACTCACTTCTTCTGAAACTCTTCCCGCTTTGGCGCAAGCATGAGTGCGCGCGCGGTCTCTCCTCCACACTGCGGATACACGCGCCGACTTCTGGGACCAGAACTGCGATAAAGACCGCGAAAGGTAAATGATACATTTTTATTTTATTTTTTTGTATAAAGGCTGGAGACGTGGACGCTTGTGGTTGTTGTGTGTGTGTGCGTGTGTGTGTGTATATTAGGTATCTTTGCGCAACCAGTGCCGGCCAGGACAAACACGCGCACACGCACGCACGCACACACGCACGCACACGCACACGCACACACACACACACACACACACACACACACACACACACACACACACACACACACGGTAGTACAGCAGCCTATGGCAGCTTGTGACATAATAATGCTGAGTCATGCACCAATCAGAGAGCAGAGTCTGTTTCTGGAGTATAATATTTGAGCTCCTTCGTGTCATATGATGATTATGTAATGGAATTGTGTATGATGCTCTCATTCATTTAGATCAGGGGTGTCAAACTCATTTTAGATGGGGGGGGCACATGGAGAAAAATCTACTCTCAAGTGGGTGGATTGGTAAAATGATGGCACGATAACTTAAAAATAAAGACAACTTCAGATTGTTTTCTTTGATTAAAAATAGAACATGCACATTCTAAGATTGCACAAATCAAAATGTTTTTTTTTTTTTTTTTTTTTACACTTACATGTTGCGATTAATAGTATTCTATCTTTATTTGTCGTTATTTATATTTTCTGAATAAATTATGTGGTAATGTTCATCAGTCAACTCATTGGTGTTAATTTTGGGGCGGCATAGCTCGGTTGGTAGAGTGGCCGTGCCGGCAACTTGAGGGTTCCAGGTTCGATTCCCGCTTCCGCCTTCCTAGTCACTGTCGTTGTGTCCTTGGGCAAGACACTTTACCCACCTGCTCCCAGTGCCACCCGCACTGGTTTAAATGTAACTTAGATGTTGGGTTTCACTATGTAAAGCGCTTTGAGTCACTAGAGAAAAGCGCTATATAAATATAATTCACTTCACACACACTTCAATCCATCAAGATAAAAAAAAAAAATGATATCCAAAATACAGGAGGTTATTTATGTACATTGATCATTTTCCTCGACTGATGTACTAACATCATTTGGTTTATTTTGTACATATGTAGCATCATCTACAAAGATACAAATAATTGGTATTGCGACATCCAGTGGACACATTTAGAACAGCTGTTTCTTTCATTCAAAAAATTTCATGTTAATTTTTATACTTAGCAAACTCATCCCGCGGGCCAGATAAACCCTGTTCGCCGGCCTGATCCGGCCCTCGGGCCGTACGTTTGACACCCCTGATTTAGATGGTATCTTATTGAAAACATTTGTATGCGCGTACAACACTTAAAACCTTTAGCATATCTGTATGTGGAATTAAATTATGGAACGGCTTAACCCAGGGAAGTCCAACGTACGGCCCGAGGGCCGGATCAGGCCCGCGACCAGGTTTTATCCGGCCCGCGGGATTAGTTTGCTAAGTGTAAAAATGTACCTGAAATTTTTGAAAGAAACAGCTGTTCTAAGTGTGTCCACTAGATGTGGCAATGGCAATTGTTTGTATATTTTTGTAGATGATGCTACATATGTACAAAATAAACCACATGATGTTAGTACATCAGTCGAGGAAAATCATCAAACTACATGAATAACATACTGTAATTTGATTTTCATATAATGTTTTTATGGGCAGCACGGTGGATACAGGGGTTAGTGCATGTGCCTCACAATATGAAGGTCCTGAGTTCAATCCCGGGCTTGGGATCTTTCTGTGTGGAGTTTGCATGTTCTCCCCGTGACTGCGTGGGTTCTCTCCGGGTACTCCGGCTTCCTCCCACCTCCAAAGACATGCACCTGGGGATAGGTTGATTGGCAACACTAAATTGGCCCTAGTGTGTGAATGTGAGTGTGAATGTTGTCTGTCTATCTGTGTTGGCCCTGCGATGAGATGGCGACTCGTCCAGGGTGTACCCCGCCTTCCGCCTGAATGAAGCTGAGATAGGCTCCAGCAGCCCCCGCAACCCCGAAAGGGACAAGCGGTAGAAAATGGATGGATGGATGGATATTTTTTTATCTTGATAGATTGAAAATTAACACCAATGAGTTAACTGATGAACATTATCACGTAATGTATTCAGAAAATGTAAATAACGAAAAATAAAGAGAGAATACTATCAACTGCAACATGTAAGTGTAAAAAAAAAAAAAACAACAACATTATGATTTGTACAATTTCAGAATGTGCTTGTCTTATTTTTAAACAAAGAAACCAATATAAGGTTGTCTTTATTTTTAAGTTATCGTGCCGTGATTTTACCAGTCCGGCCCAATGGGGAGCAGATTTTCCTCCATGTGGCCCCCGAGCTAAAATGAGTTTGACACCCCTGGATTAACCAAATAACTCAAATAAAGCACCAATATGATTCAGTTTAAGAGACTGTTCAAACTACAAGTGTTCACAAAGTACACAGAACAAGAATTACGATGAAAATCTTGAACCTTTTTTTTTTCTTTTTTTTTTAATTGAGACAAGATTATTTATGTATCTAATATCTGTTTGCTTACTATGGTATATTATTTATTTATTATTTATTTGTTCACTGTTCTGTTACAGAGAACAAGGAAATTGGATAAAATTGCTATGGTGTAAAAAGGGGTAGGATTAAATAAGCTCTGCTTCTTCCTACTGCTTTTCAGACGTGCTGTAATGAAACAACTGGAAATATGTGATGAATTACATTGTATCGTATGCATGTTCGAAATAAACTGAAACTGAACTGCACTGAATTTATAATGTATATGTAAGGACATTGGGGAAGCTATAGCTCCAGAAAATATATTTTTTGTTTATGAGTTTTCTATCTCATACCGAGTTGGGATGTATGCAAAATGATTCTTTATAAATATGTATGAATTACTCTTAACTTTTACAGTCAGTTTTTCTGAGAAATTGCCCTATATCTATCATTTATCACTGTTAATTGGTTCCGAACCCGCCATACACTTCCACTAAGTAGGAATTATAAATCCAATATTTCCATAGTATAAAAAAAACGTGTTTACGACCTTCTAAATACACTTTTTAATACTTCGAGGGCCCTCTGGACACAAAATAAGACCCACATAGTCACCTTTACACACGTTCACTCCACTTTAGTATAACTGTCTAAGGCTGAGCCAATATACCCACAATACTGAACAGTGCACTCTGATTGGTTTTGTTTCCTTTAGTGGCCAATAGTACTGTAGTAGAGATGTTTTTAGTAATTTTGCTATTTATATTTTTGAAAATGCTCAATGCAGGGCAAATGTGTAAAATGTGCTTTTAAAAAAGATGTGACAAAATGAAACCGCACATTTGGCGAAGGACGATTGCAGTGTGTGTTTTCTTTTTTTTAAGTGTTTTAAATTGTTATTGACCCCAATTAATTCTGCTCGGCAAAAAGTGGCATTTCGGTTGTATATTGTTGTGTCAACTAGATAGCTATAGGTGCATATTAATATATTTGAATAGCTTTGAAAAGTTAATATATTTCAGTAACTTCATTCAAAAAGTGAAAACAAAAATATTCTATTGACTACACACACAGTGAACTATTTCAAACTAATGTCTTTATATTTGGATGATTGTACAATTCAGTATGTCATAATAAAATCGTAAAGTTCAATATCATACAAAGTTTTTTGCCATAAAAATTATTTTAGGAAAAAAAAAAATTGAAATGAATTAAGCTCCAATACATTAAATAGATCATAAACATGCTAATAACGCATACTCAATAGGTCAGCCCGTCAAACATTACCCAGATCTAAATCATTCATTCTCTGAAGAGAAAGGCTTATTTTAGCAGTACTTCCTACGCTCTGCAGGGGGCAACCGTTTGCGTCACAATAAAGCAGCATCAGCAGTAGAAGCAGATGACTGGCATATGCAGTAAATAAACATGGTGCTAATGTCAAATCTAAAAAACAAAAAATAAGTACTCACTAAAAATCAGATTAAAAGCAAATGGACTACAAAATATGCATTTACTATAAATGCAATGGGGAAGCTTATGTGTTTTCTTTGTAACAAAGTACCGTATTTTCCGGCTATAAGCCGCTACTTTTTCCAACGCTTTGAACCCTGCGGCTTATATAACGATGCGGCTAATTTATGGATTTTTCTTCACCAACAGCAATAACGTTTTGTATTTCACAAATAGTTTTCATATAACATCGACAAAAACACTATACAGGTGTCTTATTGTTTGAAAATGTGCTTCCTGTTTCGTGCCTTGAACCAGAATAGTTTTTGTCTCAAAAATATTCTTCATTCGTCATTCCAAGCAACGTTTGTAAGTTTTACAATACAACTAAAACAATTCATACTTACTAAACTGTCACATGTGTGATGTCTGTAGGAGTCTTTTCATGCATATTTGTACGTGCTATCGTAATGTAATCAAGCTAGCGTTGCTAGCTTGAGCGAATATGCGAACACGTTTACAAGTGTCTGTGTTAGTCATTTTAACTTACAATGGCATTCGTTTTGTATTGTTTTTGTTTTGTAAATTCACCAAAACGTCACTGTGGACTTGAGTCTGTTTAGCTGATTGGAGAGCTAGCTTCCACAGCTAGTGGAAGTCAGTCGTTTTTCTGCGGTGTTACAGGCACCGCTTAGAAACAATAAAGGTATATAAATAAACATTTACAAAATCTTTTGTACTAGTATATACTGTATCTGCTGCTTATACCGGTGCTCTTTATAGCCGGGAAAATACTGTAAGCACTTTTTCAAGAAATATACTTGCGGAGGCACCTTCAGATGCAATCATTGTCCACTCTGATTATAGATGGGTCAGGCAGTTCTGGATTTTTAAATTTGAACTCATACAACTACAAGACTCAGGATTTATATGGCTTGTTGCAGTACAGGTAATATGATTTTTAAAACTGGTAGTATGTAATTCCGCTCCGAATTTCCACGCTGTACGCAATAAAACTGAAAGTCAGGAAGTGTTTTTTGCGTCTGAAGTCGGTAATGATAAGATACAAGCAGTCACAAAAGGGGAAGTATTCACACCGTCAGAAGAGCTCCAAACACCTCTTTATGTGATGCAGGGCACCTCAGTGTGCATTAACACCACCGTGAAAGGCATGGTGTGGAAGTGTGTGGAACTCTTCAACCATAAAGCCCAGCCTTTGCTCAGAAGACTCAGCCTCGAGACACTCTTTCGCCTTCCTGATGAAATAAGTAAACCGGCGGTCTCCAAATTACGACCCGGGGGTCATGTTTGTGAGTTTTTAGTGAATTTGGTGTTAATATTCAAACATTTACATTGTCTTCGTAAAAAAAAAAAATACTTGGGGAATGACTGTCTCTTATTTCCAAAAAGTGGAACAGGGGTTTTTAAAGGTATTATCATCATACTTTGGAGTCATTTACTAGTACTTGTCGCCATTTCGTGAACCCTAATTTATACAAACATTGTAGATAGATATGTCCTGATTGCGATCAAGGGCCGATATTTGCCTTTTTTAACTGTCGATCCAAGCTGATCTTTACCACGATTGTGTCCCAGCAGTGTTTACATGGCTAATGATTGTACTCATGTGAAATATTCCTTTAAAAAGGTGGGTGCGGGTCTTACCAGAACACCGGTTCAAATTTTCTAAGATACTAATTCTCACCACCATGGCAGAAAA
This sequence comes from Nerophis lumbriciformis, assembly GCF_033978685.3. Classification (NCBI taxonomy): domain Eukaryota; kingdom Metazoa; phylum Chordata; class Actinopteri; order Syngnathiformes; family Syngnathidae; genus Nerophis; species Nerophis lumbriciformis. The sequence continues at coordinate 17,086,666 of NC_084551.2, forward strand.
TAAACTAAGTTTCTTCCAAGTAGTATTATCACTGTAGGACTAAAGAAAAATTAATGGCTAAGCATGCTACATGCACACACACATACTTACCAAGAAGGAAGACACAATAAGCTAATTGCTAAAGCTTCAATGTAAAATAGGGGTTATAAATACAGATGTCGATACTATTGATACCTAGTATAGTATCAGTATAAACAATACTAAAAACCTTAAAATATTTTTTTTCTTCTTGTTATTATAATGTTTTTGGTCATTTTTGTTATTGTTTACAAACTCAAGGAGTAAGTCCCTGGGTAAAGGAAGGTTTAGAGGGCAAACCCCAAATGATTTAAAAGTGAGTCAATAGTAGTTTTCGCCTTTGCTTGGTTTTTGTGCACGAGCCACTTTATTTTGGGAAATAAATTGTTGGTAACAATCAATACCACAAATTGAATGCGTCATTGAATTTGCTAACAAATGATACATTTACTAACATAAGCTTTATAAAAATGTGCTATTGTGTTTACTTTAGCTACTTGCTATAGAATGTCTTTACATCTATAATCTATTGTCAAAGTATCTGATCGGGACTCGAAATCACATCAAATCGAAGGCCAAAAATGTTGTTCAGGACATCTCTAATTGTAAATATTAGATTTATCAGTAATTGTATTCAATGAGGGCAGCACGGTGAAACCGGTTAGTGCATGAGCCTCACAATACGAAGGTCCTGGGTTCGATCCCCGGGCTCGGGGTCTTTCTGAGTGGGGTTTGCATGTTCTCCCCTTGACTGCGTGGGTTTCCTCTGGGTACTCCGGCTTCCTCCCACCTCCAAAACCATGCACCTGGGGATAGGTTGATTGGCAACACTAAATTGGCCCTAGTGTGTGAATGTGAGTGTGAATGTTGTCTGTCTATCTGTGTTGGCCCTGCGATGAGGTGGCGACTTGTCTAAGGTGTACCCCTCCTACCGCCGAATGCAACTGAGATAGGCTCCAGCAACCCTGAAAGGGACAAGCGGTAGAAAATGGATGGATGTATTCAATGAAATGCATATTTTAGCAAGTATATGTTTGCGCTCGTCTACATTGGGCCCAATGTAGGCTCCATTGGATTCAGGTCAAGAGACATTTGTACTTGGTCACTTCCTCACTTGTCATATTTGAGGTGTGTTTGGGGTCATCATTATGTTTCAAGAAATATAGCCCAGTTTCCTATGGGAAGGAATCATGCTCAGAATGTTACAATAGGGCAGCACTCATGCAGCTCCAAACAAACTTGACGCTACCAACACTATGCTTGACTGTACCGTACCGTATCTTGGTATTCACTTGACAGGTGTTTAGACAGTGATAAAAAAAACAACTTTACGGCGTTTTAAGCTTTACACAGACTACTCTAAAGTATATCCACATTTCATTTGTCCCCTTGAGAAGTGGTTGCTGAAATGTGAAAGTTACCGGTACTCACTTTTGTGGGATTCTGTACGTGGTAAATGTGACAGGCTTTCAGATGACTTTTTTTCAGAGTAAAAGATCGGTAGATGAGCACCATCATCTCCGACTGTCTCTTCTGTAAACAGTAGAAATCGGACAGGAAATAAAACGTGACAGGCGGCTCCCACCTTGAGATGAGCAACATTTGATCTGACTGGTTCAATCAGAGCTAACCGAAATTAATTGAATCAACCTATTTCTTCTGCTACAGTAATTCAATTAGAAGCTGGTGCGTAATTGGACATTAAGTTGGCACTTGAGAGGAGATGACAAAATGCTCATTGGTGCCACCAAAGAACTGAGTGCCAAATTTAGTGTGAAAAGCGGCACACTAAATGTTGCCTGACACTTTGACAAACCCGCTACTTTGCAACAAGGTGATCAGCCTCACTGAAATCTCAAATTCTGTAATGATCTTTGAATAAGATGTCACTGTTAGGCAGGCTCAAGTCAGTGTAAACCCACGGTAGCATGCATCTTTGGTATATGTCTAGAAAGAAAACTCAGTGAAGGTTAATAGTGAAGAGGAAAGAGTATTGTGATAGAAATACAGTGAAACAGAAAGTTAAAGAAAATACCACTGATAGTCACACACACACACTAGGTGTGGTGAAATTACTCTATGCGTTTGACCCATCCCCTTTTTCCACCCCCTGGGAGGTGAGGGGAGCAGTGAGCAGCAGCGGTGCTCAGGAATCATTTTGGTGATTTAACCCCCAACTCCAACCCTTGATGCTGAGTGCCAAGCAGGGAGGTAATGGTTCCCATTCTTATAGTCTTTAGTATGACTCGGCCAGGGTTTGAACTCACGACCTACCGAACTCAGGGCGGACACTCTAACCACAAGGCCACTGAGCAGGTAAATAACTAAGGACCGCTATCTGCTGTCACGTAGAAACATGAACACTTCTTCAAATACTGTAAGTATTCAAGTTTTGCTTTTGTAACATTTTCATTACCATACTATTTGGAAATGCAGAATATAAAAAAAAAAATATCACACTATTTAGCTGATATTTGTGTACATTCAGCTCACTTAGCTCTCATTTAGCTCATTTTTTATCACATTTCCCAGCAGGCACAAGACATTAAAAAAACAACGTTGAGAACTTGTTGAAGTAGGTCCTGACGTTGAGCAACTCAAACCTAACGTTGGAACAACATGCTTTTTGACATTGTTTAATCAATGTTGGGTTCTCACGTTGATCTGACCATTGAATTTAGTTCATTTCCCAACCAATATTTTACAACCCAATTACAACGTTGAAACAACATGCTTTTTGACGACATCCATTCAATGTCAGGGTGTGACGTTGATTGGACCATTAAAAGTTGGTCATTACCCAACCACCAATGTGAATCCAATGTTAGACATTGATGTTGTCTCAATTTACAAATACAACTATTTCGCAACGTTGTTTAGAAGTCTGTTTTGAAAAACATATATGTATAATCAACGTTGTATCAGTGTCTTGTGCCTGCTGGGTTCACTCATTTTCTTTCAAATGATAAATCTAAATGTGAAATATAAATAGTAATTCTAAATATAAATGTTAAATGTATGTATTAAATATAAATCTGGGCACTGGTTAGCGCTTGTGCCTCACAGCAAGAAGGTCCTGGGTTCGATTCCCGGGGTCTTTCTGTATGGGTTCTTTCTGGGTACTCCGGCTTCCTCCCACCTACAAAGACATGCACCTGGGGATAGGCTGATTGGAAACACTAAATTGGCCCTAGTGTGTGAATGCTGTCTATCTGTGTTGGCCCTGAGATGAGGTGGTGACTTGTCCAGGCTGTACCCTGCCTTCTGCCAGAGAGTGCATTAAATAGACATATAATGTTGACTATGAACCTAAATCTAAATGTTAAAGCTAAAATCTAAATTGAGTATTAAATATAAATGTTCAATCCACATGTTAAATGTAAATGCCATCCATCCATCCATTTTCCACCGCTTATTCCCTTCGGAGTCGCTGGGGGCGCTGGAGCCTATCTCAGCTACAATCGGGCGGAAGGCGGGGTACACCCTGGACAAGTCGCCACCTCATCGCAGGGCCAACACAGATAGACAGACAACATTCACACTCACATTCACACACTAGGGCCAATTTTAGTGTTGCCAATCAACCTATCCCCAGGTGCATGTCTTTGGAGGTGGGAGGAAGCCGGAGTACCCGGAGGGAACCCACGCAGTCACGGGGAGAACATGCAAACTCCACACAGAAAGATCCCGAGCCTGGGATTGAACCCCAGACTACTCAGCACCTTCGTATTATGAGGCACACGCACTAACCCCTGTATCCACCGTGCTGGGTTCTTAACCTGGGTTCGTTCGAACCCTAGGGGTTCGGTGAGTCGGGCTCAGGGGTTCGGCAGAGGTCAAAACACACCCGACTCATCGTGTAATAAAAACTTCTCCCTATCGGCGTATTACGGATACGACAACCGCAAAAGTCAGACTGATTTGCAGGTGTGTAATTTGTTGTGAGTTTATGCACTGTGTTGGTTTTGTTCTTTGAACAATGTGATGTTCATGCACAGTTCATTTTGTGCACCAGTAAAACAACATGGTAACACTTTAGTATGGGGAACATATTCACCATTAATTACTTGCTTATTAATATGCAAATTAGTAACATATTGGCTCTTAACTAATCATTATTAAGTACTTATTAATGCCTTATTCGGCATGGCCTTATTATAACCCTAACCCTCTAACCCTGGCCCTAACCCTCTAACCCTAACCCTAACCAAATAACTCTAAATTAAGTCTTTGTTACTTAGAATATGTTCCCTAGTGTCCAAAAAACTCTAAATTTAGTCTTTGTTACTTAGAATATGTTCCCCGTACTAAAGTTTTACCAAAAACATATAACTTTGTCTTGAATTTGAAAAAAAAACATTCAATTTTTCACTAAAGAAGGGTTCGGTGAATGCACATATGAAACTGGTGGGGTTCGGTACCCCCAACAAGGTTAAGAACCACTGATCTAGATCCAAATGTTAAATATATACCGTATTTTCCGCACTATTAGTCGCACCTAAAAACCACAAATTTTCTCAAAAGCTGACAGTGCGGCTTATAACCCGGTGCGCTTTATATATGGATTAATATTAAGATTCATTTTCATAAAGTTTAGGTCTCGCAACTACGGTAAACAGCCGCCATCTTTTTTCCCCATAGAAGAGGAAGCGCTTCTTCTTCTACTGTAAGCAACCACCAAGGTAAGCACCCGCCCCCGTAGAAGAAGAAGCGCGCGGATATTACGTTTCATTTCATTTGTGTGTTTACATCTGTAAAGACCACAAAATGGCTCCTATTAAGAGACACGCGTACAACGCAGAATTCAAACTCAAGGCAATAAGTCACGCAGTAGAACACGGAAATAGAGCAGCAACGAGAGAATTAAACATAAATGAATCAATGATGCGTAGGTAGAGGAAGCAACAAGATGACCTGCGCCACTAAGACAGGGAGACAGCGCCGGACGACATACGCCAACATCTGCCAGTGGATTGTAAATGCCTGGGCGGATATATCGGTCTCAACTGTGGTCCGAGCTTTCCGGAAGGCAGGATTCACGGAACTGCTGGACAACAACAGCGACATTGACTCTGATGACTTTGACGAGACGTAGCCGGCCATTTTGGATGCCGTATTCGCCCAACTTTTTAATTCAGACACTGAAGAAGAATTCAAGGGATTTATGGATGAGGAATAATTTCAGAAAGTGAGCTTTAAATGTTTATTTTGTGTGTTGTGTGACATTAACGTTCGAGCAACGTTGAGTTATTGATGTTGCTATTGCTCTGCACTAATTTGAGTGTTACTATTTTTGTGATTGCACATTTGCACATTACATTTTGGGGGTGAACAGAGTTGTTAGAACGCTGGTTTGTAATATATTATTAAAGTTTGACTGACCTATCTGACTGTTTTTTTTACATTCCCTTTAGCGCAGCGTAGGCGCGGCTTATAACCCGGGGCGGCTTATAGGTGAACAAAGTTTTGAAATATGCCATTCATTGAAGATGCGGCTAATAACCCGGGGCGGCTTATAGTGCGGAAAATACGGTATGTTAAATGCAAATCTAAATGCTGTCTCTAGTCGTGATTCCTTTCCGTCACCTTAACGTGTACCGATTGGGACACGCACAGCACCAAAGGTTCCGTGCCAAAAATGTTGTATACAAATACGTACAGTTACACCCATAATGGTCAATTTAGTACGCAGTCAACATAGTTATCAATTTGAAGAGGAACTGGGCTTTTATTATTATTTTTTATTTAATCCGATGTTCTGTATCAAATATTAAGTTGACCCTCATAAGAAAGGAAAGGTTTTTACGGCTTTAAGGCCTAGGTCGTCTGTGACTTTAATGCCATTTCCAAGAACAATGAGCAGAAAAGGGCTAAAGCCGCACTGATGACACTTAATCTCATTGGAATTCCTTGTCGGGTTTGACCTTGGAAAGATATTAGCCACTAGACAAGTGACTGTGTGTGTCCCTATGTGTGGGCGTGGGTGTGTGTATGTGTTGGGGGGTGTGTTTACCTGCAAATATATGTTTGGCAAAAACACAGATACAATTGCTCAGTATTAGGTGTACACTGTGGTATAGTTTTTGCACATAAGTTAAGACACACAAGTTCTTCAGAGGACCGGACTCGGACACGTGGCCCTGTGTTATGTGTGCCACACAGTCTGTTCAATAGAGGCCTCTGCATTTTTAAACAGCATCAGTTACTTTATACTGTCATTGTTTTTGGCACTGTTTGCCTTCCTTAATCCTGGTAAGTGCATAGCTCACTGACTCACTGACAGTGGAGAGCTCTGTTTCTGTATGTGTGAAGATGAGGGGCATGCATTATCTGTATAGATTGTATATGCACTGCATCTTGACAGAAGGCAATGGAAATCTGAGATAGTGGTGACCGTTAGGTTTGTTGCTCCTACTGCATATTTGCTTCCGTTAGTAATGTGAGCGTGTGTGTGTGTAACAGTGTCAGCAAGCTGGGGAGCAATTGTGTGAGCACACTGTCTTCAGTTGCATCAGTTAGATTTGGGTTTTCATAGATGTGAACAATGCAAACAAGGTGAGGCATGGCGTTACGTAAAGGCTAAGGTCCTCTGGTGAGGCATACAGACCTGGACAAAATTGTTAGTAACGCACGCGTTCATTAAAGAATAAAAAGCCCACAATGCTAGATATAGTGACTTCAAATCAACACAAATAATAAACTGCATAATGAAAATCAGACATTACTTAAAACAAAATTGTGACCCAAAAAAATCACGAAAAAATAAGCTTTGACAAATTACCATTACCTTAATATTTTGTTGCACAACCTCCTAAGGAAATCACTGCAATCAAGCAATTTCTGAAACTCTCAATGAGACTTCTGCACCTGTTTGTTTAGCCTTCTGGAGGACCAATGACCCTACAATTGAGACCTGCAAGATTTCTGACACTGAGCAACACATTTGCTCCAGAAATACTTGACAGTAGCAGGGCTTTTTTGGCGTCTTGCATAGATTTAAGACACCCTGTGCGGAATGTAGCAAAGCACTGCCTTTCGCTTGTTACAATATTGCCAAAATAATGACATTTTTATATTTTTACACCATGAATATTTAGTTTGTATACTGTAGAAGTGGGGGTGATCATTGCTACCATGTTTTATCAGCGAGTGAACATGTGTTTGTCCTTTTGAAATATCATTAAAAAACATAAAAACCTAGACAAATAACTTTCTAGAAATCTACACATTATATGTTTCTGTCTCCATGGGATTTTTTTCAATGCTGTCAAGCGATTAAATATAAAATAGTGATTAATAAATTATGATCTGTAATGAATTAATTAATTGCTGGCAGAGAGGTTAGTGTGTCTGCCTCACAATACAAAGGTCCTGGGTTCGATCCTGTGCTCGTGATCTTTCTGTGTGGAGTTTGCATGTCTCCCCGTGACTACATGGGTTCCCTCCGGGTACTCCGGCTTCCTCCCACCTCCAAAGACATGCACCTGGGGAGAGGTTGATTGGCAACTCTACATTGGCCCTAGTGTGTGAATGTGAGTGTGAATGTCGTCTGTCTATCTGTGTTTTAACAGACTTGAACAGATATTTGGTTTTATTTACAGAAATGTAACATCAGGTCCACATAAAGTACTGCCGTTAATTCATCAAAAACTATTTAAGAACACCTTTGTTTGCAATAAGTATTGAACGATTAACCTGATGCTTTTTCTCTGCTTCAGATAATATAAAATAAATACAACTAACCCATCAATCACAGTGCTTGCTTTTGTTACCAATAGTAGTTTAAGAGAACATATTTAACAAATACATATTCGTCACAATTAGATTTTAAAATTTGTAAACCGGATCTGTGAAAATGTTGGCTTGGATTGGCTTTCCTGACTGTCAATCACATATGTCTTACACAACCATTAATGTACAACATTACTGTAGTAGATCACATTGTACACCTTATTTAACAACAGAACATGAAGTTATTTAATTACGAGTTTTGTTTGGATTTTTTCTATATTTTTTCGATATATGTGTCATAAGTTCCACAAATTTATGACACATACGGGTGATTAAAACATTTTCCTCTACACAAGTGTTCTAATTTTGAATATATTGTACACATAATTATACATGTATTATGTCACTATTGATTTTGAATATAATGTACACATCACTGTACATATAATCTGTCACTATATTTATTCACAGATTTGTTATAATGGATTAGAGCAGGGGTCCCCAAACTTTTTGACTCGGGGGCCGCATTGGGTTAAAAAAATTTGGCCGGGGGCCAGGCTGTATGTTTTTATACATATATATATATATATATATATATATATATATGTATATATATATATATATATATATATATATATATATATATATATATATATATATATATATATATATATATATATATAATCCGTTTTGTCATTTAACATCAATTAACATTGATGTTCATCAACATTTAACATTGTCACGTTATCGATGGGAAATTTCATTTTTAGACAATATGATTTGCCTGAGCGGCTAGGAGACACCAAGAGTAACAAGCGGTAGAAAATGGATTAGAAAAGAAAGATTAAAAAAAAATAAAAATAAAACAAATTAAAAAAAAAAAAAAATGTAACTTGGGAATTCCTGTGGGCCGGATTTTGGATGCTGGGGGGCCGGATCCGGCCAGCGGGCCGTAGTTTGGGGACCCCTGGATTAGAGTCAGCGTAATGTGGGTGAAAACCGGAAGTGACGTCATTTCTCCACTGATGTGCATTACTCTAAAAACAAGACAGCATTCGGACTTATACAAACCATAAACACACTTCTGATACGTCTTTAAGTTTATTATGAACAATTTGCACTATTTGTTAGATAACGTTCTTCCTATCCTCACTATTTAAAGCAGCTAACATCTCGTGACAGTGAGACCTCCTTTTTGCTGATAATATCTTTATGCCACATGTCAGTAGTGTTGTTGCTCTTAGAAAAGAGTGAGACAACTCGCAGGCCTAGAAAGACAGTAACATCAGAGATAAATACAAATTTGATCAACGCCATTAAAAAACAAATACTAAAATACAGATAGTACGTGCTAAACTGCATGTGCAAATGATAAAATTGTGTATACTATTAGTGGGTGTGTTGCGTGTGATCTACTAAGTGCACAATTGATAATTGGTGCAGACCGTCTTATTTAATAAGGTTTTTGCATGCCTATTTTTGCACTCATTTCTCTCCTAATTCATGTTATTATGATGTCCCACCTGTGTGCGATGTTATTGAACTATCAGCACACATCTATAATCTGTAACATCTTTTCTGCAATATACTGTAGAGACACTGCAGCGAGGCAGTGGACCATCACAACAGCAATGCATTCATTGCGTTTCGAATTATCCAAATGCAAGACAATGCATATTTTAAGACATTCATTCATAAAGGAGATGTATTACAATATTGAATTTCCTAAATAAAATAAAAAAAACAACGGCACCAAAATGCATCAGTTTTAATCAGCCCCTTAAGTCATCCAACAGCTATAAAATGATATTTTACTGTTGAATAAACAATATGTCTAATATTTTATATTTCTCAGAGTCCAAAAATGTTGACACACACACGTAGGACGAACAATTTGTGTCCATCGTCTGTTTTTGCAGCGTAATCACCTCCTTTCTAACAGCCGTGTACGTAACTTTTCAGACGTACTAAAGACGTAAAATAGCGCCCGCAGAACAGTTTCAGCCTTAGTAGAGCACACGGTGTGTGCTGAATGATTGTATTTGCATTTCCTCCTCCCAATATTGTGGGCGCTCTGATGATCAGCATATATTCTGCATATTCATGAAGACGGACGCTAAATGGATGGCACTCTCTTTTTTGCTCATTTAAAAGACGCAATCCTCTGCGCTACAGGCAAACCTTTTGAGATCACACCCTTAAAGGGGAACATTATCACCAGACCTATGTAAGCGTCAATATATACCTTGATGTTGCAGAAAAAAGACCATATATTTTTTTAACCGATTTCCGAACTCTAAATGGGTGAATTTTGGCGAATTAAATATTCGCTCTCGGAGCGATGACGTCACAACGTAACGTCGCATCGGGAAGCAATCCGCCATTTTCTCAAACACTGGGTCAAAACAGCTCTGTTATTTTCCGTTTTTTTTACTGTTTTCCGTACCTTGGAGACATCATGCCTCGTCGGTGTGTTGTCGGAGGGTGTAACAACACGAACAGGGACGGATTCAAATTGCACCAGTGGCCCAAAGATGCGAAAGTGGGAAGAAATTGGACGTTTGTTCCGCACACTTTACCGACGAAAGCTATGCTACGACAGAGATGGCAAGAATGTGTGGATATCCTGCGACACTCAAAGCAGATGCATTTCCAACGATAAAGTCAAAGAAATCTGCCGCCAGACCCCCATTGAATCTGCCGGAGTGTGTGAGCAATTCAGGGACAAAGGACCTCGGTAGCACGGCAAGCAATGGCGGCAGTTTGTTCCCGCAGACGAGCGAGCTAAACCCCCCTGGATGTCTTGGCTCACACCGTCCCAAGATGATCAAGAGAAGAATAGCTTCCCTGGCCTGCTGACATGAGGGTATGACTGCAGAATATATTAATTGATGGAAATTGGGCTGTCTGCACTCTCAAAGTGCATGTTGTTGCCAAATGTATTTCATATGCTGTAAACCTAGTTCATAGTTGTTAGTTTCCTTTAATGCCAAACAAACACTTACCAATCGTTGGTTAGAAGGCGATCGCCAAATTCGTCCTCGCTTTCCCCCGTGTCGCTGGCTGTCGTGTCGTTTTCGTCGGTTTCGCTTGCATACGGTTCAAACCGATATGGCTCAATAGCTTCAGTTTCTTCTTCAATTTTGTTTTCGCTACCTGCCTCCACACTACAACCATCCGTTTCAATACATTCGTAATCTGTTGAATCGCTTAAGCCGCTGAAATCCGAGTCTGAATCCGAGCTAATGTCGCTATAGCTTGCTGTTCTTTCCGCCATGTTTGTTTGTGTTGGCTTCACTATGTGACGTCACAGGAAAATGGACGGGTGGTTAAAATCAGGCACTTTGAAACTTTTTTTAGGGATATTGCGTGATGGGTAAAATTTTGAAAAAAACTTTGAAAAATATAATAAGCCACTGGGAACTGATTTTTAATGGTTTTAACAATTCTGAAATTGTGATAATGTTCCCCTTTAACACGTCAAATATGACTGAATTAATTAATCTCAATTAACGCGATGATTGGACACCCCTAGTTTTGTTGTGATATTGATATCAACTGAATCCCACTGTTGGATATACAGTACATCACTTTTATTGCATACCCCAACCTTTACAATCTACTGTTTGTGTTGCGAAGTCTAATGTTTAAGACCTAGTCAGCTTCAAAGTGATCACTGTATAGCTCAGCCTCTTGCTCATTATTCCTATTTCTTATTTATGATAACCAGCCAATGTTCCTTATAGGAGAAGGTGACAAGTGTAGACCATTCCAAGTGCCATGGAAATAAAACGCCTATTTTGGTACGAGGCAATTGTGACACAGTAGTCTCTGATTGCAAGTATCTTTCACTTGCAGCGGCCTCAACTCCGCTTGAACCAACGTCCTGATTACAAATCATCTTATTGATTTGATGAGTGCAAGATGTTTGCTAATAACTGTTCTCATGCCATCTGTTAATCTTTGTTGTGATTAAAGAGGTAATCCCAACACCCATTATTCCCAGTGACAAGGGTGGTATCTTACAAAAGCCTCACCCCTCCCTCACAGGCCAGGCAAGGTTGAAAGGGGGCTCAGAGGGGGATATCAGAGATCTTCAAAAGCAATAGAGAAATGTGCTACACCCCACACATAACAAGTGCAATTCAAAAAAGGGAGAGAATTACACCTCTCGCTAAAAATCCATTACGCCGTATAATCACACAAAATGATTTTTCTTAAATATGATAATAAATCACAGGCTGGATCAATAGCCTCTGGACCAACTGCTATGCCCTGATAACGTATCAATCAATATTTAGTATTTAGATTTTAATTAATACCTCAATGGGACTTTCAGCCTGTTAACACTGAGTGAAATATAATCTGTGATAAAAATGGACCAAAATAAAGAAACTGATAAAAGGCAATGTAGTCCTGTTAGCATTCCTCGGTTGTTCCTCATATCTGTCATTGATCAGTCAATAGCTTAGGTGTGATTAAAGACCCTTTCAAAATCAAGCTCACTGTGTGTGTATAGGGGAGGTGTGCATGTGTCTGTTTACATGGCAACACACTCATCGATCATGTGCGATAGCAATTTGCTACGCTTTTAGAGGCAACTGCTGTAAACGTTGCATATTGGGCAGTGTAAAAGTATGCTCCAAGAACAGTTCAAAATTATTTAAATACAATAATATAATATAATGCAAGAACAATAAATATCTTCACTCTAGCAATAATGCAATTGTAACTCTTTACGGTGTATATGTTTTCATTAAAGCTGTCAAACGATATCTTTTTTTTTTAATCTGGTTTTTTCTCACTTTTGAATTTTTATTTATATTGATTAATTAAAGTAAATAACTTGCTTGCATGACTTCAAAAAAGACCTCAACATTTGACACACATGTAATTGTATTGTCCAAAATTGTTTTAACATTTTACTTGAATGCATGCCATTTATTTGCTCAAACCTTGGTAACAGTGTAAGGTCCCGTCGGGGTCTCCTAACTCATCTTTGCACTGACATGTGTATTGACCTGATCACTGACCGTATAACAACCCCACCCAATGTGGCGCCTGAGGCAATTTTTTATATGTACCCCCCCTCAATCTGTGATTTGCATATGTTTACATATGTGCATGGATTTACATACAGTATACGCATTAAAAAAGTGAGGAGTTAAAAATGAAAAAAAGAAGAAACATTTATGTAAGTAGCGGTGAAAACCCTAATAGATACATGTAGATTACATTTACCATATACCTGGGTTTCTTAACCAATTGTTTTTGGGTCATGAGCGCCCCCTCGAGGGCTGCCAACAAATATATGTTTCTCTGTACTCGTTTTTAATTAGGCATGGGTACCTTGGAATCGATACCGGTACTCAACTGTACCAATTTTCGGTACTTATGTGTGCGCCCGATAGTAGCTGAGATAGGCTCCAGCGCCCCCCGTGACCCCAAAGGGAATAAGCGGTAGAAAATGGATGGATGGATGTGTGCGTTAATAAATAATGTTTGTATTTAATACTAAAATATAATTTTCTATTGGAACATTCAATATCGAGGTGATTTTGATGACTTCTGTCCAGTTGTTACATCTTGTTTTTATATTAAATTTTCTGAGTCAATTTTTTTTTTTGACATAGAAAATGGCAGCATTACTTAGAGGCAATTTTGCTGGGTGTTAGTGTTAGGGATGTAATGATTGAAAATGTTCAGGGTTTTTTTTAACCAAAATTAGCACAATATTGTTTTCCATCCATCCATTTTCTACCGCTTGTCCCTTTCGGGGTCACAGGGGGTGCTGGAGCCTATCTAAGCTGCATTAAATATGCTCAAAAAGTTCTTATGCACACACTGAATGCCTTAGATTTTTTTATATAAATAAAACAAATAGACACACTGTTAAAAAAAACACTACTGTATCGTAATAAATAGTAATAATGAATACACGCAACCCTGGTAGTGAAACAAGGCACCGTTGGATTTTGCGTGAATCTGTGCCCGGTAGGACCGGCGGGATTTGGTCGGTGCCAAAAAAGTACTGGATTCGGTGCCCAACCCTTTTTGTAATACACTTTTACACCACCTGTGGCAGTAATGACAATCCCAAACAAACAGAGTAAATCTGAAACAAAAGTCATAGAGAGGTTTAAGGCTTAAGCGCAAAAAATATGACCTAAATTGTATTTTCATTTTTTTGAAAGTTTAGTTAAACATATTTATTATTCATTTATTTTTATTTTATTTTATTTTAGATTATTATTTTTTTCTTTTGTACATTTATTTTTTATCAGTTATTTATGAGTTCCCTCTGACACAGTTTATTTGGGCAGCACTTATTTTTCTAATCAGCCTGAATTTAGCCTAATGTTTATGTGTTTAACCCCTGGTATAATATCATTTGACAGGGTAGTAAACTCTTAGTAGGTTAGATAACATTTTTGAAGATGATAAAATTAAGAGTAAGATTACTAATTCGGTGTTAATTTTTGAGTGGGGCCCGGGCCCCTCTGTTGTGGGAAAGTTGGGCCCCGAGGTCAAAAATGTTAAGAATCCCCTGCCATTTTTTTTTTTTTTTACATAAATTCATATGCTCTAATTACCGTATTTTTCCGACTATAAGTCGCAGTTTTTTTCATAGTTTGGCCGGGGGTGCGACTTATACTCAGGAGAGACTTATGTGTGAAATTATTAACACATTACCGTAAAATATCAAATAATATTATTTAGCTCATTCACGTAAGAAACTAGACGTATAAGATTTCATCGGATTTAGCGATTAGGAGTGACAGATTGTTTAGTAAACTTATAGCATGTTCTATACATTATAGTTATTTGAATGACTCTTACCATAATATGTTGCGTTAACATACCAGGCACGTTCTCAGTTGGTTATTTATGCGTCATATAACGTACACTTATTCAGCCTGTTGTTCACTATTCTTTATTTATTTTAAATTGCCTTTCAAATGTCTATTCTTGGTGTTGGGTTTTATCAAATAAATTTCCCCCAAAAATGCGACTTATATATATTTTTTCCTTCTTTATTATGCATTTTCGGCCGGTGCGACTTATACTACGGAGCGAGTTATAGTCCGAAAAATACGGTACTATTAATACAGGTTGCTTATTAAGATAACAAGAAATAGAAGGGAGTAATTTACTTTCACAAAAATGTTGTCAAATACCTTTTGGTCCCATTTTTTTGCTTTAAATAATAAAAAACATTTGGAGATTTCTTACCGTCTATTATATTTGTATGTGAAGTAGATGCATTATCGTCCATGAAAACATACTAAAAGTGATCTACTCCGTTTTGTCTGAAAGTCCAGTTTAATGAAATATTTGATCTTGGATATGTAATCCTCCATATTGACAACCATATGCATGCTTTCATTTATTTATCCATCAGAGCACTAACACGTCGTTGCATCTGAAAAAACAAAAACAAAACTCCCCGCAAATAATGGCTTCCTCGCTAGTAAGGGATGGTAGCGAAACACGTCAAAACACAAAACACTTCTCACGACGCAGAAGAGGTTTTGTATTACGGCACATACAGCATATGTTTTCTCTATTTGTAGTCTGAATATTTATGTCACTCTTACATTAAAACAACAGGTTGTAAATTCTACAGTGTACAAACTGTAGAATGTCATGGTGTCTCTGCAAATACCATGTTGGCGACATTGTGACAAGCAGATCAGCCGGTAAGCCACGCCCTCAGCCTCTACCAGTACCGGTACCAAAATGTATTTTGATACTTTTTGATGCTTTTCAATACTTTTTTAAAATAAAGGGGACCACAAAAAAATTCATTATTGTCTTTATTTTAACAGAAAATCTTATAGTACATTAAAAGATATGCTTCTTATTGCAATCAATGAATATGTTTTTCATAAAATAAGATAGTGAACATTCTAGACAACTTCTCTTTTAGTAGTAAGTAAACAAAGTCTCCTAATTTGTCTGCTGACGTATGCAGTAACATATTGTGTCATTTCCCATTCCATTTTTTTTATTATGAGAGACAAGTGGTAAAAAATTTATTATTATTACTGTACTTTTTAATTCACTGTTAATGTCTGCTTACTTTCTAATTTACCATGTTCTATCTACACTTCTGTTAAAATGTGTCTAGGTCTGTTTGTAAGTACTCCGTTCGTGTGCGCCTCTGTTCTTATTACCAGCAATGTCACGACATGACGACAACGCGCCGTGATGTCCATTAAAAAAAAAAAAATACCGGTATTTTTCAGAAGCAGTATAGTATAGGTATTTAATGACTTTATTAGTACTGGTATACTGTTTAACCCTAATCTCTACAAATTAACCATAAACCCCCTTTCAAGTTGCCAAGCTACAGAAATCTAAAAATTATTCATTAGCATATTAAGGCTAATCACTCAGAATCAAGCTGGCTATGAAGTTAATAATGCACCGTGCTAAATAACTGATGCTTTATTTAATTACTGAAATCTTCACTTGACCTTTTTCTTCATCGTGTTTTGTATTCCATTTTAAGAGTTACCTAGTTATAATATAATTATACTGAAGGGGATTTTTTTTATTTTATTTGCCTAGTCTGCCCATTGGGGGATCCAGCTCTGCATGCCTCCTTTCAGGTAACCATCAGCAGTTACGGTAAAGGAGCATATGCTTTCAAAATCAGTTATGTGATTAATTTGCGTTTATAGTATACATGAACAATGCAAAAATTGTCGTTGATGATTTGCATGCGTTAACGCATACAACTTGGACCGCCCTAAATTGTATTCAACATCGCCACTCAGCAGGTTGTTTTTCTCTACGTTAAGCAGAGTAATCCTAATCTTCACACTTGCGTTTAGTTAAAGGTTGCTCGCCTGCACTGTTGCTTGGCTTTAGGGGGTTTATAGCTGATTCCCTGAACAGCTCCGCACCATATTGTAAAGACCCACGATTAATTGGCCGCTGTGCAACTCTGACAGAAACACTTAGGCAGATAGTTCCAGAGTGATGCTTTTAAGTCAATGCATTCCGAATATGCACGCGATGGCCCATCTGTAATCTTTTCTTAAGGTTTTAAACAGGACACTGCCAACTGTTGTCCAATTGGATTGACTCTTGTATAAGTGGGATCCTTTTGCTTTATAAGAGATTAACGCTAAAAAATATTGACCCTATCAGTTCTATTCATTGAGAATAAATATAATTACCGGTAGATTTTCTCTTTTGTAATACTATTATTATAAGAAGGCTATTTAAAATACAATTGAAAATAAATTTTAAATGATCCAGTATGTATGTAACCACAGTGATATAAATAGCTTAATTTTGAGGTGCCTATTTTCGAATTACACATTGCATGGCTAAATTTAAGTGTGTTGAGGCTGTCTGATGTCTTACTCGTGCAGGTCAACAGTATATTTGGCAACAACACAGGTTAAACCAGGTGGTGTTTCTTTTAAGCTCATCCTTGACACACATTGGCCGGTTGTGTTTGTGGTTTCCAAAAATAGAACCGGGATTTTTTTAGTATTGCTTGTCATCATTATGTTGTTGTCATTCACGCAATACCTGCTTCGAACCCATGTTGATGGCAAACTAGCAGTAAGGAGCTGAGTGTTTGTTATTGTCTTAGCTAGATTGTCTATAGCTGGATTTTGGCCAAAAGTTGTGTACTGTACTCGAATAAATAAACTTTGAAAATTAAGCTTTGATGTAAAATTTTGAAAAATATTGTTAAAATATATATTTTGATATTTGAGCTTCTGTTCTTTTCATATTCGAATTATATTGTTCCTGTTTCTTTTTTTCCCAGTTTCGGATCTAACCTACCTACCGTGCCTTATACACAATTTGGGCCAAAAGTCTGAATCTGCAAAATAAAAAAAATAAAAAAAATAAAATCTAAACATTTCTACTGCTCGCTAGTGTTACCAAATCTGAGCTATTATGTAGAAATATGGGGAAATAACTACAAATGTACGCTTCATTCACTAACAGTGTTACAAAAAAGATCAATTAGAATAATTGGATATAGAGAACATACAAAGCCTTTATTTATTCAATCACAATTATTGAAATTCAACAATTTGGTGCATTTGCAAACAGCTAAAATTATATATAAAGCAAACTATAACCTGCTACCCAAGAATGTACAACAATTCTTCTCAACAAAAGAGGAGAAATATAACCTTAGAGGAAAATCTAATTTAAAACATTATTTGCTCGTACAACATTTAAAACCTTTAGTATATCAGTATGTGGGATTCAATTATGGAATTCCATCCATCCATCCATTTTCTACCGCTTATTCCCTTCGGGGTCGCGGGGGGCGCTGGAGCCTATCTCAGCTACAATCGGGCGGAAGGCGGGATACACCCTGGACAAGTTGCCACCTCATCGCAGGGCCACCACAGATAGACAGACAACATTCACACTCACATTCACACACTAGGGCCAATTTAGTGTTGCCAATCAACTTATCCCCAGGTGCATGTCTTTGGAGGTGGGAGGAATGCTCCAAGCTGTTATACCACAACATGACATTTTGGGCCTGATCTACTAACGGTTTGTGTGTATTAAAACACGTGCAAACTTGATAGCACATGCAAAGCTGATTTACTAAGCTTATGCACAGAGAATTGCAAAATAAGGAGCGCAAAATAAGGAGCGCAATAAATTTAGCGTGTCTGTTTCCATGAATATGCAGAATATATGCTCGTCATCAGAACGCCCACAACACTGGGAGGAGAAAATGCAAATATAATCATTTTGTACTGTGTGATTTATCAAGACTAAAGCTGTTCTGAGGGAGCTGGTAAGCGTCTATATTTAGTATGTCTAGAAAGGACGTGCAAACTGGCAGTTGTGCAGAAATAGGGGGGGGGGTGCACTGGAGCCTATCGCAGCTGCATTCGGGCGTAAGGCGGGGTACACCCTGGACAAGTCGCCACCTCATCGCAGGGCTGTTCCCAAACCTTTAACAACAAAATAGAGGGTACAGGTTCCGGATTTCCCTTAGCGGTATCCGATCCTAATACATGTATTACATATTTGTTTTTATTGTATAACCTTTGTTTAAATGTATACCTGCTCATCTTTGTGTTGTGATGTCATTGCCATAATCGTCTTGTATATACTGCATATAGTGTTGTGCTACTGGAACCTACATTTTCCCCAAGGTACACTCCCAGGTCATCAATAAAGGTTTTTCCAATCAAACCCAAACAAAACAGAAGCACTTTGTAAACACGGCTTTCGTCCAGTGGTCGACTTGGTTTCTATCACACCTGATGTATATGCCAGCAAACCAATATACATACAGTATAATAATAGTACATTTCATATACATAGGGCTTTTTTCACAATCTTTACATTCGCTTAACAGGGTACCAAAAAAGTACAGGAACTTGTAAAAACTGTTGACCATAGTGTCTTAGGAGTAAGGTATGTATATTAATAATTAATGGATTTTTATTTTTTAATGGATCATTTTGCATAAAACTATTTCCCCACACATCCCGTTACAAACACTAATATACACTTGTCAGTGTTGAGCCACACACACATACACACACATACGCACACAGACGCATACACGCACACACACACACACACACACACACACACACACACACACACACACACACACACACAAACACACACGCACACACACACGCACACACACCGACTCCGGACTAGAACTGCCAATCCAAATAATCCCTGAGGTGGACGAGGTGCCAAGAGGCCCAGTGTGGGGCTGGTATGGGAGTGTTAGCTGAGTGGGTCAGCTGCTGCTGGCATTACTGTAATCAAATTACTGTGTGTGAGCTTGGGCACGCGATAGGTGAACACACACAAGAATACACACCACAACAAATTTAAGAGTAGAAGGATTATTGAATTCTTGTAAACACACTATATAGTTAATTTACCCAAGAGTCAAGTAAAGAAGAACATTTGTGAATGTGTAATCATTTTGTATATATATATATATATATATATATATATATATATATATATATATATATATATATATATATATATATATATATATATATATATATAATATTGTAATGTTACCCCTTTTGTAAATTGTATGCTATCTCAAATATTTGAGCCAGCTGGTGTACTAATTATTAATATTAATTAGTGCTGTCAAATTATTAGTTTTTTATTCAGATTGAATTTGGATAAATCATGATTAATCACAGGTTATTACTAGCTTACATGATTTAAAAAAACATTCTCTGTTAAGGTAAGGGGAAAGTCTGCTTACAACGGAGCCAATGGGAGGTCCTATTCCGCCTATACAACCCAATAAACAACCATCCAAAAAGAGGCAACAATGCTCCTGTTACATTTTGTGACTTGAATATTAACCAAGTATTAGTGATATTGTTATCATAAGCGCTAATGCAGACAAACTATTTATAGCGGCGATGTGATCACTAGCTTGCATGCCAATGTTGACACGATCAACTAAAGAGTGAAGTGAAGTGAAGTGAATTATATTTATATAGCGCTTTTCTCTAGTGACTCAAAGCACTTTACATAGTGAAACCCAATATCTAAGTTACATTTAAACCAGTGTGGGTGGCACTGGGAGCAGGTGGGTAAAGTGTCTTGCCCAAGGACACAACGGCAGAGACTAGGATGGCAGAAGCAGGGATTGAACCTGGAACCCTCAAGTTGCTGGCACGGCCACTCTACCAACCGAGCTACACAGCCCCGCCTCTTTACTGGCTTTGTCGAAGCATGTTGCTTTTGTTTGTTTCAGTAGATTTGAATTGCTGTTTTGGGCAGTAGATAGGATCTTTGATCCAAGACACAACTTACATTGAACTAAAATTGTATTTTCTTTGTGCTTGACAAAAGAAAAGTAGTGAGAATATCTCCATGTTAAGAAACGCGACTGCGGCTGCGCCATGATGTCTTGTTAGTAAACACTAGGGGTGCAGCGGATCAAAATACTCACGGTTCGGATCGTTTCTTGTATATATAAATATATAAAATCAACTTAAAGTGCACAAGGCATAATATCTTCTTTTTACATTATTAATGAAAAACAGTGCAACATAAAAAGGCATTTCTCCTTTCTTTAAACTTGGACCAAAGACCATTAATGAAAAATAAAAAAACACCTTAAAGTGCAACATAAGAAGGCACATCATCTTCCTTGAAACATAGGTAGTGAAATAAAGCCTGACATCTGGAGTGATGCTGCTGTCTTCCACACTTGGAGCCATGGATTGTAGAATCCTTGTTTTCAGTGGCAGGATCATTGACACAGATGGTGAAGTTTCAGTGCTCAGTAGAGATGTAACAGTTTTGAGGGGTTTAAGCACCTGGAGGACCTCCTCTGCCACTCTCACATCATCATCAGTCAGGGTGATGATGTCTTTGACATTTGTCTTCAGGGTCTTTTGGGTCAATGCAGAGTATATAGCTGCTTGCTGCTCCAACATATCATAAGTGGAGTTCCACCTCGTTGGGACATCATGTATGAGCTTATGAGTAGGCAGCTTTAGCATTTCTTGCTTTGTCTTAAGCACATGAGCAGCTGTTGTGCTTCGGTGGAAGTAGGAAACCTCCTTCTTGATCCTCCCAAGGAGGCGCTCCATCTTATTGACTGAGATTCCCTTCTGTGATGCCAAATTCACTACATGTGCAAAGCACCCTACCTGTGGTCCCAGTCCTGCCTCATTCACTGCAATTATTTGATTTTTGGCATTATCACTTGTGACTGGGATATCTTTATCTTCCATTCCTCCACTGCTTGTGTCACTACCTGCGCAAGGTGACTCTCATAGAGGGGGCGTGTCTTCTCATCTCCCAGTCTGCTGTGATGAAGTGAGCGCTTATCGTCACATAGTTCCCCTGGAGAGCTGCATTCTCGTTTCTTTGCTTGTCAAACTTTATTCTTGATCATAAACCATGCCTCTCACCTTGATAGTAGAAGTATGAGGACGTATTCCAACAAGTTGGTACACTTTGACAACCAATTTAGACCCGGAAATGGTGAGAACGACACAAAAAGATGTTTGGTTCCACCCAGCTTTTCTTCGTAAGAATTATGGGTCATTCTTCATCTAAACGGGAATATAACAACATTCTAATAGTCCGCTTCCTAATGGCAGCAAACGTTGTACAGTAAGTGATGTTTTATCATGTTTTTTGGCTGTCAAAAGAAGCAAACGTGATGTGTTTCTGAAATTAATGCCTTGCGTATGCTTGAAATGATCAAAATAAGTTAATATTATATGTTATTATTAATGTGCCCATTACTACATTACATATATATTTACATCATGTACATATAACCTTAATTGAGGTGTTTGCATGTTTTTTTAAGGACTTTTAAAGGCTGAATATAACAACTCCCATAGGCTCCATTGTCCGCGGACATTTGATCACATTTATTTACTATTTAGAATTCATTAAAACAAGAAAAAACATGTGTGTTCTTGTCTTACATAAGGATTGTGAATGATAGGGACAATTACAAAAAAAAGGGCAAAAACGCTCAAAATAAATTGCATGATTCATCTTTGTATATACATAATAAATGCAATATATTTTATGATTAATGACATGAATTACGTTGTAATTTTTTACAGCCTTAATAAATCCTGTATTGCAATTTATTAAAACCTTTGGGAGCGACTCATTGTTTAGTTTTACCTGAACATTTTTGAAGCTGTGCTACAGATGCAGCAGCATATTCTTGCTATTACACATCTGTATTCCAGCAATTCATTGGGGGGAGTGAGCTTCCTCGGTTGCATTTTACCATCTAATACCTACCATTTTGCACTTGGAAACTATACAAAGTTAAATATATTGGAGTATCGCAAAAGTTGGAAATGACTGCGGAAGATGCGGAGCTGAAGGAGGATGGACAGTTGTAAAGACAGACTTGTTAGTTTTTCAATCAAAATTTTTGATTGCTTTAATTTACGACATCCAGAATTGCAGCTATCTTAGCCCTGCACTTTTATCAAGCCCTGTGAGCCCGTATTGATTTTTTTATTTTCTTCACAGGATAAGAAGACAGAGAGTTAGGGAGCTTGGGTGAATGGAGAACTTCCCTCAGATTGCTGCTATTCTCCAGGTTATTGCATCCTGTCGTTTGTAGTTTCAGATGATGTCCAGTACGCTGCAGCTGCTCAAGATAATACACAAGGTGACTAACAATGGAAGGAGAGCAAGGGATGAAGAGGGGAGACAGGAAAACCAGGACGACGCTCTCATCTGAAACTAAAGGGGTATTATTACATATTACAGTTGTCTTTGTTATGCAGCACCAGAAGTACACAGTAGATGAGATTTTATGGAATCTATTGCTAATAACGTCATATTCACTGACTCAAATATAAAATGTATTTATCTGAATTATTTTCTAGAAATGTGTGTGTACATATATATATATATATATATATATATATATATAGGAGAGAGAAAACTCCCCTGAAGAGCAGGGGAACCTGCGAAACAGGCTTGTAGGGATGAAATATCCTATGCGTTTTTTCCTGACGTAATGTATATTTTGCTCTACCCCGGTATTGAGCACTGTATAAGGGATTAACCACAATAACCTCGGCTATATACAGTATACAGTATACTGTATATATAGGTATTAGGGCTGTCAATGTTAGCGCTTTAACGCATGTGAATAATAAAAATAAATTATCCTGTTATCAAATATGAATGAAGATTAATCACTTCCGGGTTAAGGTTTAACTCGGAAGCTGTGCATATTTAACCTACTCAGGGGCCTAGTAACCTACTCAGCGGCCTAGTGGTTAGAGTGTCCGCCCTGAGATCGGTAGGTCGTGAGTTCAAACCCTGGCTGAGCCACACCAACGACTATACAAATGGGACCCAGTACCTCCCTGCTTGGCACTCAGCATCAAGGGTTGGAATTGGGGGTTAAATCACCAAAAATGATTCCCGGGCGCAGCCACCGCTGCTGCTCACTGCTCCCCTCTCCTCCCAGGGGGTGATCAAGGGTGATGGGTCAAATGCAGAGAATAATTCCGCCACACCTAGTGTGTGTGTGAGACAATCGTTGGGACTTCAACTTTTTTTTAACTTTATTTGTTACACGGTTATTGCGAGGAGAGGAGGCCCACCTCGCTTCCAACAGAACTTTAGATAAAACTTTAGATAAAACTAGCACAGTTAAGTTATACATATAGCCTTTGCTAAATAGACAGCCACTGCATGCAGGACATTTAACACCTGTGAAGACCAAGTCCTGCAAGAATATGTCATTCTTATACAGCTGAGCTGTTGTACAATATTTTGAAGAGGCACCATTACAGCAAGGATGCACCAACTTTACTACACCAACAAGAGCATCAACTTGCAACTACAGACTAAATGTGAATTTATTTTGCTTCCTGGAGAACGTTGGACATCTGTAAGTAATCAGAACGAGCTGGTGTCGAATTGTACCAAGAACACAGATCAGCATTGTCATGTGAAAAAGGTAAACAAATGTGTTTGTTTCAACAACAGTTTAAACTAAAGAAAAGTAAATGGTGCACTATGTTAAGTTGTTTACTACCTTATCGATTAGTAACTGTACCTTGTTTGCAGGAGTATTGCTGATTGCAAAGACGTTCAACATGTGCACTTAATTTCTACTATACTTATTTTCACCAAGTTGTGTGCAAATCAATGACTTGCAGTTCAGTAAAACATTTAACACATGTTTTTGTATGACATTCTGACTCCCAAATTGCATTTGTATTCAAATGTTGAGGTATTTTCTTCAGCAAATTTTTATTTATGCAAGTAAATAATAACCCCTATTTAATCATAATTAATCACAGGTTTAGAGTGTGATTAATATGATTAAAATGTATCACTTGACAAAAATTATATATATATATATATATATATATATATATATATATATATATATATATATATAGGTAGCATTTTTCCTCATTTTTCTTTTTTTTGCCTGTGTAGTTTTCCGTTTTAAATTGGTGCATAGCTTTTTGTGTTACAACTTGCCTGTATATCAAAAGTGCCACACAAATAAAGTTTGGATTGACTTTGTTTGATTTATAGTGTATGAGCCTTGGATTTTAATTAATTATTCGGCATTTTCCCTGCGCCACAATACATTTTGGTAAAGTTGGCATGCTATAAAATTGTTTCATGACTGAAGGCAAGAGTCCCATTCTGATATTTTGGGATGTGCTTGTACGCCCTGGTCCCCCATTGTACGCGCGTACCCCTGAGCCAAATTAATTATTATCTTTACCCCAACGAAATGCAATCAAAATTGTAATGGTTTAGTCCCCCAAAATGAATTGGGACAATAGTTTTGTCTCATTGCTTTTTGATAACGTGTTGTTTTTTGTTACACCTTTTAATTTATTTATTTTCCATTTTATATGTATTATTCATTTGTGTTTATGATTTCCAATGGTTATGTATGTGTGTGTGGTGAAGTCAAAACATGTCTCTCCAAACCTAATTAAAGTTGAAAAGCCAAGCAAATACATTTTTTTTTTTGTCACATAACTACTTCAGGGTGAGGCTGTTTTGATGCTTCCCTTTTAAAAGCGAGCACCCTTTTGTTTTAGGATTTTAATAAAAGTGTGCACGGTGCCAATAGAGATAATTACTATTTGATCAACATTTTGCACAAAAGACTTCCATTTACAGTGTATCAAAATACAAAGTCTGAACTTTGTACATACAATTACTTATATTGTTAAACCAAAAAAAAAGAGTTTAAGTTGCTGGAATTTGCTTTTTTTTTAATGGTTCCTTGTTAAAATATAGACGTAAAAAAAAGAGATAGAACATTTAACACACTTCACATTCAAAATGTCTCATTACTAGCATATCCAATATTCTGAATATGAATTACAGTGCTCTACAGAAGTGGTCCTCCTAGACATTTAAAGAGGTCATATTATGTTGTTTTTTTTACATTTAAAACACGTCCTTATTGTCTATATCAGTGGTCCCCAACCACCGGTCCGGGGACCGCCACCGGTCCGTGACGCATTTGCTACCGGGCCGCACAGCATACTTGCCAACCTTGAGACCTCCTAATTCGGGAGTATTGGGGTGGGGGTGGGGGTTGGGGGGGGCGGGGCGGGGTGGGGTGGGGGGGTTGAGGTGAGCGGGGTCGGGGGAGCGATGCCGGGGGGCGGGATTAAGGGGGTGGAGTATATTTATAGCTAGAATTCACTGAAATTCAAGTCCATCCATCCATCCATTTTCTACCGCTTATTCCCTTTGGGGTCGCGGGGGGCGCTGGAGCCTATCTCAGCTACAATCGGGCGGAAGGCGGGGTACACCCTGGACAAGTCGCCACCTCATCGCAGGGCCAACACAGATAGACAGACAACATTCACACTCACATCCACACACTAGGGCCAATTTAGTGTTGCCAATCAACTTATCCCCAGGTGCATGTCTTTGGAGGTGGGAGGAAGCCGGAGTACCCGGAGGGAACCCACGCAGTCACGGGGAGAACATGCAAACTCCACACAGAAAGATTCAAGTATTTCTTATATATATATATATATATAAATAAAATAAATACTTGACTTTCAGTGAATTCTAGCTAGCTATATATATATATATATATATATATATATATATATATATATATATATATATATATATATATATATATATATATATATATATATATATACTGTATATATATATATATATATATATATATATATATATATATATATATATATATATATATGTGTATTTTATTACATATATATATATACATATAAATAAAGTAAATACTTGAATTTCAGTGTTCATTTATTTACACATTTACACACATAACACTCCTCTCTACTCATTGTTGTATTTGAAAGTGCAATGTTTTGCAGCCAGTAGCACAGCCTTTGAAGGAGTGTAGGTATGGGCAGTGTAATATTCTGGGTTGGAGTCAATAACCAGGCGAGGTGAAGAAGTTACGTCTCTTTACTTCATACTTCAGAACCGACTCCCACACTTGCCGTCAGGGTGTGCAATACAACGTAAACTGTTGGCCAACCAAAAAGTAACCACAGAACACCGGTGTTCTGTGGTTACTTTTTGGTTGGCCAAGCGGACGTGACGACAGGCTGTCCTCACTCAGGTCGGCACGGACCTGAAGGGGGCGTGCCTTAAGTCCGGCTGGAAATCGGGAGAAATTTGGGAGAATTGTTGTCCCGGGAGATTTTCGGGAGATGCACTTTAATTCGGGAGTCTCCCGGAAAATTCGGGAGGGTTGGCAAGTATGCCGCACAGTTACTTTTTGGTTGGCTAAGCGGACGTGATGACAGGCTGTCCTCACTCAGGTCCGCACGGACCTGGAGGGGGCGTGCCTTAAGTCCGGCTGGAAATCGGGAGAAATTCGGGAGAATGGTTGTCCCGGGAGATTTTTGGGAGATGCACTGAAATTCGAGAGTCTCCCGGAAGATTCGGGAGGTTTGGCAAGTATGCCGCACAGAGACATTAAATCATTTACAACCGACCACATTTTCTCCTACTTAAATTTGGCCAGTCCCACCAGACACACCAATAAGCTTGTTCATAGATGTATTATAAAACTGATAGGAAGTCGTCATTTTCTATATTTGTTGCATCTTTGACAATGCACATTAATAAACTTACAAAATGTAAAGGTGCCAAATCGTAGCCAAAAGCTAGGTTCCATCTAGCTGGGTTGATGACCTAAGATCAGGGTAGATCAGGAGCAATGTGACCATAGTAGTTCTAGTGCAAAAGGCAGATGGAGAAGTGCTAAATTGTTGCATATAATAATTGTGCAGGAAGAAAATACACATATCCTATGTCCTATTAAGTTAAAATGCTGGTATCATTCCACATGGTCCTATTACATAAGTAGTCAGCAATAACGGATGTATTTACGCACGGAAAATTGGACCAAAAAAGCTAACATTAATGTATCTACGTATGAAATATTGCACAAAATATGAATACATAACTTTTGGAATGGAAATAGCAACCCACAGAAATCTATTAGAACTAATGTCAAGTATTTCTAGCTTTCTTATATATCCATGCTCTTGTCCTTGAATGTGATGTATCACCTATAACCCATCAGATACTAAAGCCAAAACAAAGCCTACTACAAGCAGAAATGAGCAAAAGCAAAAGTCTATGGAGAGCCTTTTTGCAAAGGGAAAAGGCCAGGGGCTCCCACTAATTGAATGTTATGGTGAGTTTTCATGTATTCATTTTTCATGCATTTATTTGCTATATCTTTCTGCCACACGTGGAAGACCGGTCCGTGAAAATAATGCCTACATTAAACCGGTCCCTGGTGCAAAAAAGGTTGGGGACCCCTGGTCTATTTTAATTTTCCTGAGGGAACTCTCCTGAAGGAATCAATAAAGTACTATCTATCTATCTATATAACATGTAATGGCGGTTCTTTGGTCCAATTTTTTCATGGATAATGTTTTACACACCATCTTTAAATCCTTTCTGATCGTCTCTTCAGGATGCTCCGTTTAATGTGTGGTCTTATGTACTTGCCTCCATTTTACTGCGTCTTCTCCGCGTTATCTTTGTTGTATTTTTTATCGCTTCCATATTGAGTCTACTGACAGATATCAATTAAAATCATACGCTACTTTCTAGTAGAAATGGCAACAGTGGAGTATGCATGTGCATGAACGAGACACTCTGCTCATGCAGACAAGAGGATATGAGATAAAAAAAAGAACTTATTGACTACAACGTCAAACTACAATGGCAAAGCTCTTAGGGTAAAGCTTTACCAAATATGGAGATATCTGCTGACGTCAACAATGGGGAAAAACGTCACAAATTGGGCAAATTCCAAACGGCTTGTTTGGAGTAAATACAATTGTTCTATAAATATCGCCACCATGCCTCAATGGTTTGATTTCAGATTTTTGGGACTTATGCAGATCCCAAATACACAAAAACAGGTACGTTTAGTTAAGAAAATGTGGTTTTGCATAATAGGGACCCTTCAAAGGGGAACTGCACTTTTTTAAAAGTTTGCCTATCTTTCACAATCATTTTGAAAGACAATACACTATTTACATTTCGTGACTTAATTTATTCACCAAGTATTAGTGATATTGTTTTTGTAAGCGCTAACTACTTATTTAGCGGTGCCATGATCAAGATCGACTGATCAGCTGCTTCCTGCTTTCTTTGATCGTCAAACCTTATTGTAGATCATAAATCATGCATCACCTGTCTCACCTAGTAGAAAGATAAAGACATATTCCGATAAGTTGGTACACTTTGACAGCCAGTTTCGACCTGGAAATGGACATAACGACACAAAACGAAGCTTGGTTCCACAACCTTTTTTTTTTTCGTGAGGATTATGAGTCATTCTTCATCTAAATGGGAATATATTAACATCCCAGCAGACATTGTACAGTAAGTGTTGTTTTATTATGTTTGTTGGCTCTCATAAAGTGAGTAGTAATCAGTGATGTTGTTAAAAAAAAGCAAATGAGTTTTTGAAATAAATATTAAATGTTTTTTTTAAATGTTCCTTTTTTTACATTACATCATCATGCAAATAAAACCTTTAATGGATGTGTTTGGATGTTTTGTTAAGCTCTTTATAGGCAGAATAGAGCGGCTGTCATAGGCTCCATTATAAGCAGACTTTTGATCGCATTTATTTGCTATTCAGGCTGCATTAAAAAAACATATCAGTCGTCATGTCTTTTGAAGTGACCAGTTCGAGTGCAGGTTCAATGTTGAAGATCATTTTCTTTCTTTTGCTTTTTTATTTTTTATGTATTGCCCTCTTGTATCATTATGAGGAAAAAAGAGAAGAGCACTTCCACTGAGGTGCAGAAAGCCGCAAATATGAACTGTGTTGTGGCTGCGGTCGCACTTTCACTTCCTACTGTCTGGACTTTGGAGTCTGCTTGGCCATGTGACATTACACATGCGCACGCACAAAAGCACGCACAATTAACTGAAAACAACAACAATTAATTAAAATTATATTACCCTGTTTTTCATTATATGTGTTTATTATAGAATTGGGGTCATATAAGTCAGTCAATTGGAAAAAAAACAACTTGTTAGTCAAATGCGTGTTTACTTGAACAAAATGTTATGGTATTTTCTGAATCAACTTAAACTTAATTAATAAAAAAAATAAATAAATAAATGTAATAGCCTGTTTTTCATGATATACAATATATTTAATATAGCATTGGGGTCATAGAAGTTAGTACATTTTAAAAAATAAATAAAAATGATGAGTCAAATGTGCGTTTAATTAAAAAAATTTCATTTTATTTTCTCAATCACATTAATGAAGCAGACAATTAAATACATTATAGCGGGGGTGTCAAATGTAAGGCCCGCGGGCCTGATCAGCAGGTTTAAAAAAAAAAAGGTTTTATCCGGCCCGTCGGATGAGTTTGCTAAGTATAAAAAAGAGCCGAAATTTTTGAATGTAAGAAACTGCTGTTCTAAATGTGTCCAATAGATGTCGCAAAAGCAATTATTTGTATCTTTGTAGAATATGCTACATATGTAAAAAAAATAAACCACATAATGTTAGTGCACCAGTCAAGAATGAGCAAACTACATAAATAACATACTGTTATTTGATTTTTATATTATTTTTGTATCTTGATGGATTGAAAATTAACACCAACGAGTTGACTGATGAAGATTATCCCATAATTTATTCAGAAAGTATACATAACGACAAAAAAATATATAATACTATTAACGGCAACATGTAAGTGTAAAAAAACAACAGCAACATTATGATTTGTACATTTTAAGAATGTGCTTGTTCTATTTCTAAACAAAGAAAACAATCTGAAGTTGTCTTTATTTTTAAGTTATCGTGCCGTGATTTTACCAGTCCGGCCCACTTGGGAGTAGATTTTTCTCCATGTGGGCCCCGATCTAAAATTAGTTTGACACCCCTGCATTGTAGTAACCTGTTTTTCATTGTGTTTTTTAGATTTGGGGTCCTAAATGTTAGTAAACTGGAAGATTCAAAATCTGAAAAGTCAAATGTATGTTTATCTTAACAAAATGTCATGTCATTTTCTGAATCCAATTAGTAAAACAAATAATTAATGACAATTATAGGCCGTTTTCCATTGTGTTTATTTAAGATTTGGTATCATAATAGTTAGTTATTTGGATAATTGAACATTTTTTATATTTAGGCAAAATGTTCTGATGTTTCTGAATCACAATAGTGAAACTAACAATTAATTAAAATGATGTTAGCCTGTTTTTCATGATGTGTTTATTATAGACTTGGGGTCATAATAGTCACTAAGTGTGAACATTTAAAAATTGTTCCATGTTGTTTCTGTATCACATAAGTGTAATGAATACATAAACAATAAACATATTTTAAAAAACAAGTAAAAATCCAAGTCAATAAACCCTGATATTTACTCAATTTATTCTTCAAATGAGATACAACTAAATACATATAAGTTAAGTATTTCAACCGGGTAAATATTGTAATTTTAAAAACAATGAATGTATGTCCTGTACCTAATACTGGACGCTATAGATAAGTGTGAACAAGAATATCCTTCAAACAAATACTTTTAAAATCACTATTTGCAGTCTTGGTGCAAAAAAGAAAAAGAAAAGTCTAGCTGTCAGGAATCCGTATTTGTTGAACCTTGCTCAAAGTGCACACTATAATCATTTTTACATGGTTGCCTGCAGGCATAGAAGAGGAAATTGCCCAGGCTTAAGCTAGCGTTTAGTCATAAGGATATGGTCAATTTGGAACACGACCAAAGCCATGCCCCTGAGTCTTTTTTACTGTATGTATGTTTTGTCAACCATTCCCAGAACAGCAGCTGAATCATACCGCAAAATAAATAATCCCCGGCAGAGAGCACATTTAAGGTTTTGAGGAAACACCGATTGCCCGGAGTGTGTGTTTGTGTTACTCCACCGCACAGAAACATATTTGCAACTCATGTGGGCTCAGACAGTTAACAACTTGTCATGTTCAGTATTATTTGCATGATCATTTTGGTGGATTTGTTTTTCTTTTATTTGAGCTAGAAGTAGTGACAGATGTATGTGCTGAAGACATGTTTACTTCGCTCTAGAATCAATAAGCGCCATGTGACGGCATGAAGACATAAAAGCTCTTACTGATGTTATTGATGCTCTATGGATTATATTATGATGCGCACGTTGAATGAAGCTGGTCGTGAGATTAAGACGCCCTCAGAGATCAGTGGAGAGTAATGTGGGTCTTAATAATGTGCCGCTATACTTCCCTCCCTTGGACAAACCGTGTTCGTTTAAATCACAGGTGATGTGCAAGAACGTGCTTTCACGTCACCTGCTTGAATTACAGTTGTCTGTTGGCTTTACAAACCAATATGAAAAAAAAAACACAAAAAAACATGAAATCATTTTGTCCACCATAAAAGCCACCAAGCATCACTAGTTTGGGACTCCCAATGACAATCAAAATAGTTTTGTAATGTAAACCCCTTATTGGGAGGAAAAACATCTACTTTTCAACGCTGGTGCACAAAAGACCTTCATCTGTCAGTCTTCTTTCAGTACTTCAGAGTCAATTAGAGATAGGATTTTATGTTCACACTGCAGGGTAAGATGTCCAATTCTGATGTTTTTGTCAAATCTCTCATAGACTCAACAGCACACTGAATCTTGACATAACTTGCAAACATTGCTGAACAACATATTTAGACATACTATGGACTTCACACCATAAAAAAAAAACAGCAGACATGAATTGTAGATGAGACTAGTATTAGAAGAAGGAAATCAACTGCAAACAAACGTATCCTTTTTCTCATCAGCGTCATGATCACGACACTCGTTATGTCAATCAAATACGTTACTTAGTGATGCAGGAATAAGTCCAATTTTGTCTTTGTCGGATTAATGCTTAATTTTTAGACACCTCCAGATGTAAAGACAGGATGTAGCTCTAATATTTTCTATTTTAAATCCTTGTAAGTGTCAAAGGAAGTGAGGTCGGGGCGAGCAGTGACGTCTTGGTGATGATGAATGGTTTAAATCGTTCAACGTTTATTTTTCTTCAGAGTGTTTAATTTAATTTTAAACATTTTTTTCATGATCACTTGTAGATTTGCCTCTAAACCTTTCAAACTACGCCCAAATGTGCACTGATGCAGGTAAATAAACCGTAGCCCAATGGGACTCTAGACCAGGGGTCGGCAACCCAAAACGTTAAAAAAGCCATATTGGACCAAAAATACAAAAAACAAGGCAACACATGACGTAAGTGTCTAAATTAGCTATAGTAGCCTACTATCAAAATGACTATGTGTCGCAGGCTGAAGCAAATCTTCGTTGACAGAAATGTTGAAATGTAATATTTATTCTACACATTTTTACAACATTAGAAACCATTAGTAAATCAGAGACTACTCAGAAGGTGA
This sequence comes from Nerophis lumbriciformis, assembly GCF_033978685.3. Taxonomy (NCBI): domain Eukaryota; kingdom Metazoa; phylum Chordata; class Actinopteri; order Syngnathiformes; family Syngnathidae; genus Nerophis; species Nerophis lumbriciformis. The sequence continues at coordinate 17,119,845 of NC_084551.2, forward strand.
GATAACTCCTGGAAATTACTGGCTTTTAATGGCCAAAGGAATATATGTGTGTGTCCAAGTTAAAGGAAAGGGCAGGCTGTCTTATTTTAATATATTTATTACAATCTTTGGCAAGGTAGGTAATGTTTGCTGTGGTCTGGAACAATATGGCACACAAACACCTATCTGAAATGCAGCCAATATTACATACAGATAGTATGTCATGAGACATGCAAAACTAAATTATATACATTCGGATCCAAGTAAAGGATATTAAATGAGCTCAAATATACCTACAAATGAGGCATAATGATGCAATATGTACATACAGCTAGCCTAAATAGCATGTTAGCATTGATTAGCTTGCAGTCATGCACTGACCAAATATGCCTGATTAGTACTCCAACAAGTCAATAACATCAACAAAGCGAACCTTCATGCATTCACGCACAGCATAAAACATTTGGTGGACAAAATGAGACAAAGAAGGAGTGGAAGATTTTACATGTAAACAAACTGTTGCGTCACAGCCCGATCTATGGTGGGTTCAAGAACCGCCGAAATTAGTAGGACAAAACGATGTTCACCAAAAACAGTCATCAGTGAAGCATACACACAAACATGTTAAACAGTGGGCTTTCTAACAATTGGGAAGGTTTGTGTCAAAAACCCTACTAAAACATCCCCCATCTTTTTCCATTTTCAATCCTTTCTTAAAAATGCTCCATGGAGCCACTAGGGCGGCACTAAAGAGGGCGGCATGGCGTAGTGGGTAGAGCAACCGTGCCAGAAACCTGAGGGTTGCAGGTTCGCTCCCCGCCTCTTACCATCCAAAAATCGCTGCCGTTGTGTCCTTGGGCGGGACACTTCACCCTTTGCCCCCGGTGCCACTCACACCGGTGAATTGAATGATGAATGATAGGTGGTGGTCGGAGGGCCGTTGGCGCAAATTGCAGCCACGCTTCCGTCAGTCTACCCCAGGGCAGCTGTGGCTATGAAAGTAGCTTACCACCACCAGGTGTGAATGATTGATGGGTTCTACATGTGAAGCGACTTTGGGTACTTAGAAAAGCGCTATATAAATCCCAGTTATTATTATTATTATTATTAAAGAGCCGCATGCAGCTCGAGAGCCGCGGGTTGCTGACCACCGTTCTAGACCGTCGCCTGAAACACGGAAGTGCCTCTAGGTCACGTGATTGCAACCCAGCTATTGGTGGGATTTATTCAGAAACATTGATTTTTGTAAACACTGTGCATAAGGCGGTGTCACATCCCAGTGCTTTGACAGTGACAATACCAGAGGTGGGTAGTAACGCGCTACATTTACTCCGTTACATCTACTTGAGTAACTTTTGCGATAAATTGTACTTCTAAGAGTAGTTTTAATGCAACATACTTTTACTTTTACTTAAGTATATTTATAGAGAAGGAACGCTACTTTTACTCCGCTACTTTTATCTACATTCAGCTCGCTACTAATTTTTATCGACTATGTTAATGCACTCTTTGTTTGTTTTGGTCTGTCAGACAGACCTTCAAAGTGCCTGCCTTACTGGTGACGTTTCACTTCGTTCCACCAATCAAATGCAGTCACTGGTGACGTTGGACCAATCAAACAGAGCCAGGTGGTCACATGACCTGACTTAAACAAGTTGAAAAACTTATTGGGGTGTTACCATTTAGTGGTCAATTGTACGGAATATGTACTGTACTGTGCAATCTAATAATAAAAGTTCAAATCAATCAATCAAAAGTGTGAAGGAAAAAAGATACTTGTTTTATTTCAACCGTACCGTCAAAAGCCTCAAGACTGACCGCACATGAGGACGTTCCTGTCTTCACAATAAAAGTGCCGCGCCATCGCGCCTGCGCTTTCAAAACAAGAGTCTCCGAAAGCCAGCGTAAACAAGCTAGCAAGCTACGGAGTTTGACACCAATATATTTCTTGTAAAGTGTATAAAAACGAATATGGAAGCTGGACAAATAGGATGCCAAAAACCCACCACTTTCATGTGGTATTAGACAGAAAGGAGGAACTTTTCTTCTCCTGCATTTGAAAACGTGGACGTTATCATCACGACTGTCTGATTACAATCAACGCAAGTCATCAGAATCAGGTAATACACCAACTTATATTCTAGTCTTCATTAAAGAAAGGAATCTATATGTTAAACATGCATGTATATTCATTAAAACACCTTTAACATGTAAACAAAAACAGCAAAATAAATACTTATAAATTATATACTGTATATATCAATGTATATGTATGTATGTATATATATATATATATATATATATATATATATATATATATATATATATATATATATATATATATATATATATATATATATATATATATATATGATATGAGTGTGTATGTTACTCATCAGTTACTCAGTACTTGAGTAGTTTTTTCACAACATACTTTTTACTTTTACTCAAGTAAATATTTGGGTGACTACTCCTTACTTTTACTTGAGTAATAAATCTCTAAAGTAACAGTACTCTTACTTGAGTACAATTTCTGGCTACTCTACCCACCTCTGGACAATACTATTCAAGCACAAGAGCCTTTTAACAGTCCAGAAAACAATACATCAATAAGTAAGATCAAATCAAAATATTTTTTTTGAAATCACATTATTTACACTTTTGATTTTGGACTAATCATGATTAATCACCGGCTATTACTCACTTAATATACAGTCGTGGTCAAAAGTTTACATTCACTTGTAAAGAACATAATGTCATGGCTGTCTTGAGTTTCCAATCATTTCTACAACTCTTATTTTTTTGTGATAGAGTGATTGGAGCACATACTTGTTGGTCACAAAAAACATTCATGAAGTTTGGTTCTTTTATGAATTTATTATGGGTCTACTGAAAATGTGAGCTAATCTGCTGGGTCAAAAGTATACATACAGCAATGTTAATATTTGGTTACATGTCCCTTGGCAAGTTTCACTGCAATAAGGCGCTTTTGGTAGCCATCCGCCAGCTTCTGGCAAGCTTCTGGTTGAATTTTTGACCACTCCTCTTGACAAAATTGGTGCAGTTCAGCTACATTGGTTGGTTTTCTGAGATGGACTTGTTTCTTCAGCTTTGTCCACAATGACTTTGGGAAGGCCATTCTAAAACCTTAATTCTAACCTGATTTAGCCATTTCTTTACCACTTTTGACGTGTGTTTGGGGTAATTCTCCTGTGGCAACACCCAACTGTGCCCAAGACCCAACCTCCGGGCTGATGATTTTAGGTTGTCCTGAAGAATTTGGAGTTAATCCTCCTTTTTCATTGTCCTATTTCCTCTCTGTAAAGCACCAGTTCCATTGGCAGCAAAACAGGCCCAGAGCATAATACCACCACCACCATGCTTGACGGTAGGAATGGTGTTTCTAGGATTAAAGGCCTCACCTTTTCTCCTCCAAACATATTGCTGGGTATTGTGGCCAAACAGCTAAATTTTTGTTTCATCTGACCACAGAACTTTCTTCCTGAAGGTCTTATCTTTGTCCATGTGATGTCAGCGAGAACACTTGGAGTCATAAAAGAGTGAGCAGACCGTATGCATTGACCCTGATCGCCGACCGCAAAACAATCTGTGTCACCTCTCAGGTAACCATCTACGGTTAAAGTAGAGGAAAATATGCTTTTGAAATAAGTTGCGTGATTAACCTCGTTGTGTAAATGGTTAATGGTTTTTTTTGTGCTTAACCACATGAGTCAATTTGTTATTTTTGATATAAATTAAGTCTGTCATAAATAACAAGTAACATCATGTGATGGGTGTGTGTACCCTTAAACTACTTTACATACCCACATCAGAACAATGAACCAGAGAAGTGAATAGTTTTCTAGGTGTCATTTTCTTGTCTAGTCAGCAGTCGAGTGACACACGTGCAGCATGGCTAATCTATAAAAAAAAAACGCGCCCAAACGATTCTCATCTTTCATTTATAAGAGTCGTTCAAAATAATCGAATCATCCGCAAACGTCACATCTCTGGAGTCAATTTCTTTTCAGCGTGTTTAATTGAAAAAATGATGAACATCTTTTCCCACTTCAGTTCCCACAATTACTCTTTTTTTCCCTCTCTGCGTTACACAGTAAGCAAGACGATTATATGACTGGTATTCATTCTAACCACTTCCAGTTGACGTCAAATGTAAACAGATCTCATAAAAGTCAAATTCCCACAGAGCGCATGAGGCCTGTATTAGCTCTGATTCGAATACATCCCCACTGTGGAGGAGAACAGAGGTGACTTGTCATTCAGCGGACCCTTGAAGTGGCCGGATGAAGGACGGAGGGGGGGGGGGGAGGAGGAGGTTGAAGGGTGGAAGGCGGACATGGGCCAAGGTCAAGAAAGCTAATTTGTTTCCTGCAGAGGCAGACCACACACTGGTCATACAAGAGGGGCTTTAATGTTGTAAAAGGGGCGTAGCATCGGGTTGGGTGCATCAACAACTGGGTTCGGTGCGTCACACACAGGGAGAAAATCTTGTTTATAATTGTTTCTTCATAAAAAGGCACAATGTATTTCTCAAAATAATCACATATCTGCACTCATATACTAGCTTCAAAGGTATTAGAAATCTAATCTATTGTTTTTATTTGTGGGCATGACCTTACTTTATAGTATGTTACATTGTGTTGTCGTACGAAGAGCAATATCATGTCAAGATGAATTACAGTTCAGTGCATTATCTTGCATTGCTTCAAGTAATGCTAATACCAATGAAAGGTCCGCAACTTAGCAACAGGGCTGCATACAACCAATATCCCTCTTTTTTGGTTTGCTTGACTCATACCCTGTCTATAGCTGCCTCTTTGTATCATCTTTCTCACAATACTGTTTATGCACGTCGGATTTAATTACTGTACTTACTATTTAGCTCAGTCATCAGAAGTTAGAAAAGGGTATACATACACATATATTTATACACATATACATACACACATTTATACATATATGTATATGGTAACACTTTAGTATGGGGAACATATTCTCCATTAATTAGTTGCTTATTAACATGCAAATTAGTAACATATTAGCTCTTAATTAGTCATTATTAAGTACTTATTAATGCCTAATTATGCATGGCCTTATTATACAACCAGTAAGCCATTAACTAAGAGTCTTCCCTCAATAACCTCAGAATTATTGCTTATTAGTAACACTAACCCTAACCCTAACCCTTATATGTTACCCAATTGTCCAAATAACTCTAAATGAAGTCTTTGTTACTTAGAAAATGTTCCCCATACTAAAGTGTTACCATGTATATATATATATATATATATGTACATATACGTTAGGTCAGAAAAAAAACATAGAGGCTATTTCATCCCTACAAGCCTGTTTCGCACGTTTCTCTGCTCTTCAGGGGATTTTATTGAAGTGTCTGTGGTTGTTACATATATATAGGGTACATTACATGGGGGTGTGGCCATGGGGGTGTTGCAATTCAGTAAACAGTAAACATGTAATAATAATAATAATTATTATTATACCTGGGATTTATATAGCGCTTTTCTAAGTACCCAAAGTCGCTTTACATGTAGAACCCATCATTCATTCACACCTGGTGGTGGTAAGCTACTTTTATAGCCACAGCTGCCCTGGGGTAGACTGACGGAAGCGTGACTGCAATTTGCGCCAACGGCCCCTCCGACCACCACCTGTCATTCATCATTCAATTCACCGGTGTGAGTGGCACCGGGGGCAAAGGGTGAAGTGTCCCGCCCAAGGACACAACGGCAGCGATTTTTGGATGGTAAGAGGCGGGGAGCGAACCTGCAACCCTCAGGTTTCTGGCACGGTTGCTCTACCCACTACGCCATGCCACCCGTATGTACCCTTTGTATATGTAACAACCACAGACACTTCAATAAAACCCCCTGAAGAGCAGAGAAACCTGCGAAACAGGCTTGTAGGGATGAACTAGTCTCTGTGTTTTTTCCTGATCTAACGTATATTCCGCTCTATCCCGGCACTGAGCACTGTATAATGGATAAGCCACAGAAACCTTGACTATATATATATATATATATATATACATATATATATATACTCCTAAAATACATATATATATATACACATACGTATTTGTGTTTATATATAAGCTTCAAGCACACCTGTGAAGTGAAAACCTCTTGAAGCTCATCGAGAGAATGCCAAGAGTGTGCAAAGCAGTAATCAGAGCAAAGGGTGGCTATTTTGAAGAAACTACAATATAAAACATGTTTTCAGTTATTTTACCTTTTTTTGTTAAGTACATAACTCCACATGTGTTCATTCATAGTTTTGATGCCTTGAGTGACAATCTACAATGTAAATGGTCATGAAAATAAAGAAAACACATTGAATGAGAAGGTGTGTCCTAACTTTTGGCCTGTACTGTATATTATGTAAGTATTATACAGTATGCTCTGACTTTGGGGATGTCATGCTTAGTTAAAAAAAAATACTTATATATCAATCTAGAGTATTTTGTACCTTATGTGTTAACTTTTCATGGCTTTGGAGTGATTTTATGGTCATTTTTAATGCAAGAGTTCACAAATGTTTGGTGTTGCTATTTTACAGTTGTTTACTGGTATTTGCACTAAGATGATTTTTTGGGAGAAAAGCTTGCATACATTCATTTTCAAGGAGGAAAATGAATGTATTTGCCACCTCAAGGGCATGTATGGTAGCTGTGTGAGTCCTGTAAAGCAGCGGTTAATCACTGTCTGCATACATTGTAGCCTCAACTGAGGAAAAAGCACCCGCCATAGAGGAACATGTTTATGCAACACTAGACCCTTACATGTTATGCTTAAATCGACAAACGTTATCATCCAGGTAGTCTCAATGTTCTGATGATAAATTAATTTTACATAAAAAGAATTACGCGGACCTTTTTATTTTCTTAATTATCACCTGTGAGCTGTTTTCCATTAGAACTGTTAAAAATCGCTGTGGTTTTGCTAATTAAGTTAAGTGAAAAAAGATTAAATGGCTTCTTTGAACAAAGGTCAGTGATGACGCCGGGTGTTGACCCTCTGCACGGCAGCCTCAGAGAGAAGCTGTCTCTTCAACTCAAAACCACGCTTCACACTTATATGTGCAGAAATATGCCTTTTTTTATAAAGTATTCCGTAGATAAATCTGTCCTCACTCGCCCGACAGGTGAGAATCAGGCAAGGCAAGACTGAGGTCTTGTTTTAGTTTTGGCGAGTATGATAATAAACCGCGGGCAATGTCAGATTAAAGCTGAACTGCTGAAAGATAGGCATCAATCAGCGACCTTTCTAGAAAGGCTGCAAGGCATGCCACGGTTGTCAAGGAGGAGGAATATGGTGACTCATCCCTCTCTAATCTCCCTTTCCTGGCCAATTGATCGCACTTTCATATCCATTAGGCTGGCTTTGGAGCTGTTGTGATGAATGGCTGATTGCAAACTTCTTCAAGGCTAGAGTGGACAAAAATAAAATAAATTGATGACAAAAACAGCCTTTACTTTCGAGTTGGGTATTTTTAAAAACATAAGGCCAAATAACAGGTATATTGCCATGCATCCTTGTTTTGTTTTTTTAAAGGATATCATATAAGGCACATAAAAACGGTAAGCATGCATAATGTTAAATACTGTACATGTAGACAAGTTAGTCTCCAATTAACCTAACATGCATGTTTTGAGGATGTGGGAGGAACAAGCAAACTCCACACAACTGATTAAAAGTTGCACATTTTATCAAAGGTAAACAGACAAATTTCCATACATGTACGTCACAATGTCTTTCAGGTGTTAAGGATTCCAATATTCTGTTGCCATCCTAAAAGTCGAAATGGCAATAAAGTTGTCCCTCGTTTATCGGAGTTAAACATGACCGCGATGAGCAAATTTCCGCGAAAGAGGATTATTATAAACATATCAAATATTTTCAGTTAGAGCATTAAACAAACCTTCTTAGTACATTTTTAAACAGTCACCTTTACACTTGTTTAATATAGTAGCCTTGAGTGCGCTCTACTGTAGACTATATTAGAGTGTCATTGCTTTGGCCGTCACACAGTCACTTAAAGACGGTCAATACCTAAAAAACTTTGTCACAACCTGGATAATTCCTCGAAGTTAGGATTGGGCTGAAATTCATTGAAACCATGGCCATGTGTTGTTCTGCAAAAACTTGGTCAACTTGACAGTCGAAGCTACAATCCCTACACTGCAAAAAATCAGTGTTCAAAAACAAGGAAAAAAAATACAAAAATGAGGGGTATTTTATTTGAACTAAGCAAAATTATCTGCCAATAGAACAAGAAAATGTGGCTTGTCAATACTTTCCAAAACAGGTAAAATGATCTAACTTCAATGAACCCAAAAATACCTCAAAATAAGTATATTCTCATTAATAACAAGTGCACTTTTCTTGGTAGAAAAAACAAGAGACCTTTTTGCTCAGTATGTTGAAAAATATTCTTAAATTAAGTAAATTCTAGTGCCATTATCTTGACATAATAAAATGCACTAGGCATTACATTTCTTGAAACCAGCAAACTTATACTAAAAATGTGTTTATTGTTCTTAATGGAAAGGCAACAAGGCAACCACTTATTCCTCTCGGGGTCTCCTAGCCGCTCAGGCAAATCATATGGTCTAAAATTGCATTTTTCCATCAATAACATGACATCATCGCGCCAAGTGCGTGCTCTTTCAGTCAATTAGTGCGCATAAATACAGCCCGGCCCCCGGCCAAAAAAAAACAATTTTAATTTTGAAGAATTCATCTGAATGTGAATAAACTATTTCTGTTCAAAATAGTTTGAAATGTGACATGTGAAATGTTTAAATATTAACTGTCAGTTTACTGTACTGTGCCAACTGTACAATATATGACTATATGAGTACGCATTTTCTATTGTTTCATTGAAAATAAAACAGCAAAGTCCATTTGGCTGTCATCTGTTTTAATTATGAGACAAAATTGTGTCAAAGTCATGATTTTTTTTTCATGCTTGAAATAAGAAATTATTACTTTAAAAAAGTAGTTTTATACTTGTGAGTGTTGATGACACAGCTTTGCAACAGTTGATATTCTAGTTTCAAGCATGTTTTACTCAATATAGGTCATAAAATCACAGCTACAAGCTGTAATATCTTACTGAGATAATTTAGGACCAAAACCCTTAAAACAAGTAAAACACTCCAACATCAAATCTGCTTAGTGAGAATAATTATTTTATCAGACAGAAAATAAGCAAATATCACCCTTATTTGAGATATTTAATCTTACTTAGATTTCAGTTTTTTTATAGGTCATAAAATCACAGCAACAAGCTGTAATATCTTACTGAGATAATTTAGGACCAAAACCCTTAAAACAAGTAAAACACTCCAACATCAAATCTGCTTAGTGAGAATAATTATTTTATCAGACAGAAAATAAGCAAATATCACCCTTATTTGAGATATTTAATCTTACTTAGATTTCAGTTTTTGTATAGGTCATAAAATCTCAGCAACAAGCTGTAATATCTTACTGAGATAATTTAGGACCAAAACCCTTAAAACAAGTAAAACACTCCAACATCAAATCTGCTTAGTGAGAATAATTATTTTATCAGACAGAAAATAAACAAATATCACCCTTATTTGAGATATTTAATCTTACTTATATTTCAGTTTTTGCAGTGTAGCTGTGATGTTAGCATTTTGTGTTACACATCGCTCAAGCCAAAGCCGTTTTGATGTAGAAGATGCAGTGTATCAAAATAGTTTAACCTCTCTTCCGCCGGACAGCTGCTGATAGCTGACAACAGTCTTGTTAGCCCGAAGTGCTGCGCCAAATGTCCGATGCTACGTCCCGCTGTTGTCTTTTGACATCTCTCGCGTCAAAATCTCACCAATGAATCGATGTGTTATTGATGAGGCAGGAGCCGAAGATAAAGTGCATTACAAAGTTGTTCTGCCAAATGTTGGTCAACGTGTCGCGGTGAAGATACAGTAGTGCAAAGATTAGTCACTACGTAATATTAGTAGAAAAACAGACAAATACTGCCCTGTAATACAATACAATACATACATTTAACTCAATTTAGGCCAAATAGTTGTAGAGCAGGGGTGTCAAACTCATTTTAGATCGGGGGGCCACATGGCATGATAACTTAAAAATAAAGACAACTTCGGATTGTTTTCTTTATTTAAAAATAGAACAAGCGCATTCTGAAAATGTTCAAATCATAATATTATTTTTTAGACTTACATGGTACGATTAATAGTATTCTATCTTTTTTGTCGTTATTTATGCTTTCTGAATAAATGATGTGATAATATTCATCAGTCAACTCATTGGTTTATCTATCAAGATAAAAAAATAATAATATCAAAATCAAATTACAGGATGTTATTTATGTAGTTTGCTCATTTTCCTCGACTGGTGCACTAACTTCACATGTTTTTTTGTTTTTTTTGCATATGTAGCATCATCTACAAATATACAAATAATTGCTATTGCGACATCTAGTGGACACATTTAGAACAGCAGTTTCTTTCATTCAAAAATGTCGGCACATTTTTATACTTAGCAAACTCATAACATGGGCCGAATAAAATCTGTGCGTTTGACACCACTATTGTAGAGTAGGCTTTGAAAAAAATTTTAAAATGAAAAAAAAACAAAAAACGACTGTATTAGCATTTTAAAAATTAAACAAGTACACACTAAAATGTTTGAAAATTCATAATTTAAGTTAGTCTCCAGCACATTGTGTCGGACTTGAGATCCCTCTCATTAAATGTACCGGACTATAAATGTAAAACATCTTTTGGGACAACAACATAAACACTCCCTTGAGATTCCCCCCTGCCCCATGGGTCTCAGCTCGATTCTTATTGGTCCACTGTTGTATGATTATTACCAACACATTCTTTCAGCTTGAGTACCCTCCACCACACCTCTCTCGGAAAGAAGAAGAAGAAGAAGAAAAAAGAAAAAAAAAACGTGTGTCACGCATGAGAAGAAACTGACAAAAGGAGCCAGACAGGAAGGAGAGAAACGACAGAATTTAATAAAGTTCAACAAGGCAGAAAGGATTGCACAAGTGATGAATAGGAACTCGGCTTTTTGCTCCTTTACAACTTCTGCCTACTTTAACACTTTTACATTTGTCTGCATTCACTTGACACAGAGGGAGACGCTCATTTATTTTTTTATTTTTTTTATGTGAATGTTGACCAAGGATGGCCACCATCTGTGCGAACGTTCCCGCTTCGCCGCTCATAAATGTCAATATGTCTGACATAATAATTCACCCCATGCAAACGATCTGTTTTTTTTAACTTTATTCGGGCTTTTATTCTCTTAAGTTGACACAAACAGAAGTGATGTATCATTTTCAGCAAAACACTGACTTGTGTCTGAAATGATCTCCACCTCCTTGTACCGTTAAATGTGGCATCTGCCGTTTTTTTGTTTAGTTTTTCTTATTTCTCGTAAATCTCGTCTGTCTTCCCATAAATTCAGCCTGCATTTATCTCATGTTAGACGTATCGCCAAAAAGCTTTTTCCACGAAGCTCGAACAAAAAAGAGGAGCGGTGAAAAAAACAAAAAAAGGTTGTTTTCAGTGATATGGATGTGTACGCCTTGAAAACAAAAGAGTCTGTTGAATGTTGCCTTTATTTGTACCGCTAACGAAAAGTTAATGACTCCCCAGCGGTTATATATTTATGAATAGACGAGTGTCTCCTTCAGCCCAGTGGGAGTGCCCATTAAAACCGAGCATGAACACAATAATTGTGATTTTCAGATAAAATCCACTTTAGAATGGGATTCCAACTGAGGAATTGTTGAAAAAGCTGTAATTTTCCGCTGAAACGCGGCACACAATCTCAGGAGCTCGCGCTAATCAACTCAAGTGTGTGTCGTCTATTTCCACGTCTAAATTAAATGATTGCCATTGAATTTAGTGTGGCGTATTCTTTGTCGAACTTTTTTTTTTTGTAATGGAGTTTGTCTGAGCGAGGCTCTTGATTGAATTTCTACCCGCGCCATTTGAACCTTTCGATCTGGTGCAGGATATATTAACATATTTAAAGGCCTACTGAAATGATTTTTTTTTAAAATTTAAACGGGGATAGCAGATCCATTCTATGTGTCATACTTGATCATTTCGCGATATCGCCATATTTTTGCTGACAGGATTTAGTATAGAACAACGACGATAAAGTTCGCAACTTTTGGTCGCTGATAAAAAAAAGCCTTGCCTGTTCCGGAAGTAGCGTGACGTCACAAGTTAAAAGTCTCCTCACATTTCCCCATTGTTTACACCAGCAGCGAGAGCGATTGGGACCGAGAAAGCGATGATTACCCCATTAATTTGAGCCAGGATGAAAGATTGGTATGAGGAACGTGAGAGTGAAGTATTAGAGTGCAGTGCAGGACGCATCTTTTTTTGCTCTGACCGTAACTTAGGTATAAGGACTCATTGGATTCCACACTCTCTCCTTTTTCTATTGTGGATCACAGATTTGTATTTCAAACCACCTCGGATACTATATCCTCTTGAAAATGAGAGTCGAGAACTCGAAATGGACATTCACAGTGACTTTTATCTCCACGACAATACATCGGTGAAGCACTTTAGCTACGGAGCTAACGTGATAGCATCGGGCTTAACTGCAGATAGAAACAAAAGAAATAAACCCCTGACTGGAAGGATAGACAGAAAATCAACAATACTATTAAACCATGGACCTGTAACTACACGGTTAATGCGTTCCAGCCTGGCAAAGCTTAACAATGCTGTTGCTAATGACGCCATTAAATCTAACTTAGCTACGGACCTCGACAGAGCTATGATAAAAACATTTGCTCTCCACCTACGCCAACCCTCATCTGCTCATCAACACCGAAGCTCACCTGCATTCCAGCGATCGACGGAGCGACGAAGGACTTCACCCGATCATCTATGCGGTCGGCGGCTAGCGTCAGATAGCGCGTCTGCTATCCAAGTCAAAGTCCTCCTGGTTGTGTTGCTGTAGCCAGACGCTAATACACCGATCGCATCTACAGCTTTCTTCTTTGCAGTCTCCATTGTTCATTAAATAAATTGCAAAAGATTCACCAACACAGATGTCCAGAATACTGTGGAATTTTGCGATGAAAACTGAGCTTTTTGTATTGGATACAATGGCGTCCCAATAAAATAAAATGAAACCATCGACGTCACGCGCATACGTCATCATACCTAGACGTTTTCAACCGGAAGTTTCGCAGGAAATATAAAATTGCACTTTATAAGTTAACCCGGCCGTATTGGCATGTGTTGCAATGTTAAGATTTCATCATTGATATACAGTGTTGGGTTAGTTACTGAAAAATAGTAACTAGTTACAGTTACTAGTTACTTTATTTCAAAAGTAACTCAGTTACTAACTCAGTTACTTACACCAAAAAGTAATGCGTTACTGTGAAAAGTAACTATTTAGTTACTTCTTCTACTTCTTTTTTTTTAAAGCTCCCATTAATGCCCTTTTAGCCTTCATTTCAGTACTGTTATTGCACTGGAGAATAATACAATCTGTTGATCAACTTGACATACATTTGCATCACTGAACGCTGCTAAGCAATGTGGTCTACATACAACACACAAAGACAAAGATATGTTTCAAAGGGCCAATTTATTTCAGGCCAGAACAAATTGACAAAACTATTTTAAATAGCTGCAACATAACATACATAAGTAACAAACAGCATAATAACACTAACACTAACACTAACACTAACCACGTTAAACCCAGATTCCTAACTAATACAGGTCTTAACTCATTCTCTTTCTATGCCACTTCAATATGGAATGCACTCCCAACAGGTGTAAAAGAAAGGGCATCTCTATCCTCCTTCAAAACCGCACTAAAAGAACATCTCCAGGCAACTACAACCCTAAACTAACACCCTCCCTTCCACATAATACCTCTTCGGATTGTAAATAATCAAATGTAGACACTTTTTCTTATACTTTCTGATCTCTCTCTCTGTGTCCACTACTTGCTGTACATATCCTACCAAGTCAGTCCTACACTGTTTCAATGTCCATTTCTCTGATGATGCAATTGTTGATGACTGATGACATAATACCTCTTCGGATTGTAAATAATCAAATGTAGACACTTTTTCTTATACTTTCTGATCCCTCTCTCTGTGTCCACTACTTGCTGTACATATCCTACCAAGTCAGTCCTACACTGTTTCAATGTCCATTTCTCTGATGATGCAATTGTTGATGACTGAAGTGTTGATACCAACCAAACCTAACCCCCCCCCCCCTCCATATCCCACACCCCGGATTGTAAATAATGTAAATAATTCAATGTATATACCCTGATGATTATCTTGTGTGATGACTGTATTATGATGTTAGTATATATTTGATAGTATATATCTGTATCTGGACCCCGACTTAAACATGTTAAAAAACTTATTTGGGTGTTACCATTTAGTGGTCAATTGTACGGAATATGTACTGTACTGTGCAATCTACTAATAAAAGTTTCAATCAATCAATCAATCAATCAACAACATAGCTGTAAAGCTGGCTTCACCTAAGGAAGGCACACGTGACATACACAGAGCCTAACCAGGCAGATTTGAATTGTTGTTTTGGGCAGTAGACGGGATCTTTGATCCAAGACACAACTTACATTTAACTAAAATGTTCTTTTTTTGTGCTCGACAAAAGAAAAGAAGTGAGAATATCTCATACTTGCCAACCCTCCCGAATTTCACTGCCTCTCCCTGGGACAACCATTCTCCAAATTTCTGCCGATTTCCAGCCGGACTTAAGGCACGCCCCCTGCCGGTCTGTGCGGATCTGAGTGGGGACAGCCTGTCGTCACGTCCGCTTGGCCAACCAAAAAGTAACCACAGAACACTATACCGTATAGGCTTATAGTGTTCTGTGGTTACTTTTTTGTTGGCCAACGGTTGTATTGGCGCAACACGACCTAGTACGCATTCACGGAAAATGCGCACGTCATAGTCACCTCCAGTGTTGCTTTGTGTGCAAGTTCTTAAATGTAACTTATCTGAACAATATCCAGTGTTGTGGTATTTCAATTAACTGGAATCCAGTGTGCTGTGGGGCCATATTGTAGTGAATCACACCTGAGCCATCATAAATTAATCAAATCTTTAATGGACGTGTGAAAGTAAACAATGTGATGAAGAACATTTTACATCAATCAATCTAGGGATCTAGATATCTGGTCAGGACACTCCTCACTCTTTTGTCTTCATTTTCATTGTCCATTCGTTTTTGGTGACTTTATATACTCTGGACCTAGATGTTGAGTCCGCGACATACATGGCGGACAAGAACTAATACAGTCTGCTTTGCCAGTCCAACAGCATATGCCGTTTTCCGTAGTCTTCCCTCGATGGCCAGGTAATACTTTCAACCTTCTTGAAAATAAGATATTCTTCATCTCAGTATGTTAATAATGACTGAATTAATTAATTAATTACATATTACAAAACTGTTGTATACTAATTCATAGATGTTATTTTATTATATAAAAAGGTCAGTAAATGATTCTATATATTTGTAAACGCTTGAAGTGGGAAAGGGGTAGGATTAAATAAGCTTTGCTTCTTCCTACTCCTTTACGGGCATGATGTAAAATGAAATGATATGAAATTGTGTGATGTATTATCATGTAAGTGTGTTCATGTTCGAAATAAACTAAAGAAAGAAAGAAAGAATACAAAGCACACCTTACCTTTTTTTTAATCACATCCACGGTAGCCCGCATTCTCGTTGTCTCTCCTTCGACAAATGGACAAAGTTCTTCGCTAAG
Source organism: Nerophis lumbriciformis (assembly GCF_033978685.3). Classification (NCBI taxonomy): domain Eukaryota; kingdom Metazoa; phylum Chordata; class Actinopteri; order Syngnathiformes; family Syngnathidae; genus Nerophis; species Nerophis lumbriciformis. The sequence goes on from NC_084551.2 coordinate 17,135,672, forward strand.
TAGAATCACAGCTGACCTGGACATTGGAAAGTTCTCTTGCCGTCTGAGAAGTGTTGTATCCCAAATAGCTGCAATCACTTTCTCTTAAGGTATGTGTGATTTCCACAAGCGTCAGTACAGACGGAAGGAGAAACACGGGCATGTCTGAATGACTCGCCTCCATATTTCCAGTGGTTACCTCCGAGTTGTTATGAAGCTGGCTGTGGCGCGGTCTTTCTGGCATCATTTCCTCTCCGAACTCAGTTTTTAAACGATCAATGAGTCCATACAAAGCTAAGAGCCGGAGATTCAAGAAATACACGGCGCACTTTCCCGTGTAAAAAATGATCCAAGGAGGGAAACCTTAAACGATGATTTAGGCTAAATAATTATCTGTTTAATGAGTTACCCGGCTTAATATAGACAGGGTCTCATTGTCAATGCTCATATCGGAGACGCACCGCCTTACGGAATGTTGAAACAATGAAAACGTAAGCAAAATAAATGTTTTATAAATATTTTAGAATAATTCGCACCCATAAAAACTGAAACCCAAAAAATATCTAACTGCTACCAGTAATTATTTTCTTGATAAAAACAAGTTACTTTTTAAAAAGAATAACAAATGACAATGAGCCAGTTTTTTGAATGACTCTTTGAAAGGAATAGTTCTTCAATATCTGGCTCCCTTCAAAGACCTACAAATCCCATTCCTAGTTGCCAACTCCTTAAAAAAAAAAGGGAAAAAAAAGACATCTGGTTGCCAAGGCCTACCCGATTGTCTTCACTCCTTCCGGCGCGGTAATTTTTTTAAAGTCACCATTTGACTCAAACTTGGATTTAATTAGATGCATGTTCTGGAATACTACAGGGCACACATTGTTAAAAATATATTTTTAAGTGCAATATAATAAAATTAACAGAATAAAAAGATAAATAACTGTCTTTCAGTTTTTTCCCATATGGGTCCCCACCACAGCGAAACAACGGCATGACGATCTTGTTTATTGTTTGCACCATACATCATTACTGGCACAACCCTAGGCTGGCATCCAACTTGTATCCTCTGCCACAAAAGGCATAGTTATGATACATGGGGAATTTTGCTATTTTATTCGCTTAGTAGTCCTACTGGGAATTGAGCATCGATTATAACCGGGTCCAACGTTTTGATTCTCCCGGAATCGTCCAAATTTTTACCTTTTTGATTCTTAGTTTTAATGCCCAATCGGAAGAAATAGCACCGGACAACAAAGAAGAAATCAAAATATTTTCTAAAGGGGACTTTTCTTAAAAAAAACTAAATTTTGGTTAATCCATCCATCCTTCTTTGTATCGTTCCAATTTTAGTATGTGTTTTACCCAAGTAACACACATCCGGCAGTACGGTAGAACAGGGGCTAGTGCATGTGCCTCACAATACGAAGGTCCTGAGTTCAATCCTGGGCTCGGGATCTTTCTGTGTGGAGTTTGCATGTTCTCCCCGTGACTGCGTGGGTTCCCTCCGGGTACTCCGGCTTCCTTCCACCTCCAAAAACATGCACCTGGGGATAGGTTGATTGGCAACACTAAATTGGCCCTAGTGTGTGAATGTGAGTGTGAATGTTGTCTGTCTATCTGTGTTGGCCCTGCGATGCGGTGGCGACTTGTCCAGGGTGTACCCCGCCTTCCGCCCGAATGCATCTGCGATAGGCTCCAGCACCCCCCGCGACCCCGGAAGGGGACAAGCGGTAGAAAATGGATGGATGGATGGCATTCAGCCATCCATTTTCTACCGCTTGTTCCTTAATGCCCTCATTTAAACCATGCAAACTTTTATGATGACCTTGCCTTAAGACTCAAAATAAAGAATCGTTTGGACCCAGGAATTGAAACTGAAACCGGAATCGTTTGGATTAAAACGATTCCCAACCCTACTCATAGTGACAAAGCAGGAAAGAGGCGAGAAGGAATTTGCCATAATATTTTTTATAAATCGGCCTGTCACTCGTTTTTAAAATACCGGTAACACGGGAACAAGTGCGTCCATTTTGGGCTCAATACAGGACGGGTATTTTTGTTTCTAAATACAGGATGATTTCGTTTTCAGAGATGTGGTTGGCTACTTTAATCCCAATGGACTACAGGCGAGAGGCAGAGAACATTCTGGACTTTGACAGTCAGTCAATCTATTGTATACCAATTTACATATGGCAGATTTGGAGTTGTGTTTGAACCTAAACAACTGTATCTGTCTTAACATCAACATATTCAATAATACAACTAGAAAACTATTTAGAGAATACGTACCTTGTCAGGCCATATCTTCTAATAGTAAAAAATAGATACAAAAGATCCTTAATCCAGACAGTTGCGAATCTACCCAAAAATTTAATTATTTCTTCCTTATCCTATTTCTGACATTTATTTAAAGCTAAATCAAAATCTGACCATAACTTATTTAGACACGTTGCCGACGAACCAACCCCAGCAAATATTTAACTTCCTGGCGGAGGTAATTCATCAAAATATACATACAATTACCAATTCAGTGCGTGTTTGTTTTGTTGGTCTGTCGCTTCCAAACAGGATGCAACAGAGTTGACTCTTTCTGAAATCAGATATAATGGAGTGAACTCTTTTGTCAATGATACACTCTCTTTGTGTCTGTGGGTGGAGGCGGGGAAACTAGAATACACACAGAGAAGTTCAGTACCCAAATCTATCACTTTTTTCTTATCGCATTGAAAATCCGCCTATACCTAGCGCAGATATAAATATATCTAACAACAAAAACAAAGATGTGCAGCAGGGAAGTGCACAAAAGCTCTAACATGCGTAGAAAGCACAAAATGCAAAGTAACATCTTGCGGTACAAAGTAAATGATCCAGCACTGTCCTCTGGATTAGTGATTGCCAGCAGGTGAGTGTTGTAATCACCCAGTTGGGACAGGTGCTCAAGCCAGAACTTTAGTGGCTCGGAAACAAAAGCAGACAGGAATAAAACAAAAAATAAAAGTTGCTGGTCTTGAAATAATACAAAATACAGGAAGCTAATAATAATGTCCAAACTGCCAGGTGGGATCATGACACAAAGACTATGTTCAACCTGCAGGTCAATTCCGATTTTTTTGCTCAAATGTGACATTTAATAGATTCATAATGTCAATATAAACATTACAATTCCATTTTTTTTTTATCCAACCCAAGCCTCTTTGGTATGTGGATATAAATCAGATATGCAGTCTGAATGTTCAGGTCACGTTCATCCGATCCATATGTCATTGAAAGGTGACAAAAGTAAGACTTACATGAAAGACCCAATTAGTTTTGGTAATGTGAATGACTACCGTGTTTTTTCAGACCATAGGGCACACTGGATTAGAAAATGCACTGTCGATGACTATTTAAGAGGGCATATTAAGAAAAAAATGTTTACATTTAAAAAACTTCCATGTGGTTTACATAACATGTAATGGTGGTTCTTTGGTCAAAATGTTGCATTAATTATGTTTTACAAACCATCTTCAAGCCGCTTTCTGACCATCTCTTAAGGATGTGCCGTTTGGGGTCTGGGTCTTATTCACGTGACTTAATTTCCACTGCATCTTTTCCTTGTCACCTTTGTTGTAGTTATTAGCGCTTCCACATGGAGTCTCCTGACAGATTAAGTGCAAACTGTACGCTACATCGTCGTAGAGCAGAGGATAAACACCTCTCAATAAGAGGATGGAGAAAAAGAAGAGGCTTATTGACTACGACGCGGACTATGATGGCGGACCTGCGCACATTTTCGGCACTAATGCAGATCCCAAATAAACAACAGCAGGTCAAAATAGGTAAGAAAAATGACCGATATGTCTCCTGATGGGTACCATTTTGAGGTCTTTATACACAACACCATGATAAGGATAGTTTGGAACGTCTGACTTTGGTAGCTGTAATGCTCCGACAGTACACCAAGCAGTACAGATTTGTAGCTTAGCAAAGTTGTACTAAAACATTGTTGACAGATGCCGTGTGTAATGTTCTATATTCTCAATGAAACATCAATGTTTTGGTCTTGTTTGCTAACTGGTACATTCTAGCATCGTTTATTGAACATTCGTCAACCTGCAACCCACACGTATCTCTTATGTGTGACTGCCATCTACTGGTCACACTAATCATTACACCTTGTACCACATACAATTGGTTCGAGGTCGGTAAGCACAACCAGAATTTATACATGCCCTAGGTGCACCGTGTTATAAGGTGTGCTGTCGATTTTTGAGAAACGTATATATTTTTGTGCTCCTTATAGTCCGAAAAGTACGGTACATAAAAAGATCGGATTTAACAAAAAATAAGTATTTCACACCTGTGATGGCATAATTGGAGAAAGCATTTTAAAAAATTAATAACTTAACCCTTGTGTGGTGTTCGGGTCTGTGGGACCAGTTTTCATTTTTTTTATTAAAAGAAAAATGACACAATTAATTAATTCTTCAAACTGAGACTCACTGACTTTGGCTCATTTTTTGTGAAAAATATATATCAGAATACATATTTAATGACCACACACCGTACACCCTCCCTACACATTTCTTTTACATATAAGATGTCCGGGGCTAATAGAAGTGTGGAAATTGATGTTCACACACACACACACACACACACACACACACACACACACACACACACACACACACACACACACAGACAACAGGCACAGACAGGAGGAGGACAGAGTGTAGGTACACAGAGCATCAGAGGGTCAAATGTGCGAGAAAATGAGAGTAGACAGTGTTGACAAACAATGTTGCAACCTTGTGTGGGAACCGCAGGTGCAGAAACACAAAAGAAGAATCCCTGTGGGATGCAGAAACTGGCAGATAATTTTTCCCTGCAACGTTCATATTGTTGTTACTCAGCCAGCGTTTGTGGGTCTGATGGACCCGTTGCATTTTGTGGTTTTTAATGCCTCAGAATCAAACACTTTTATGTTAAAATACTGAACAGATGTTTATTGGGATAAGGTAAACATCTGTTCAGTATTTTAACATAAAAGTGTTTGATTGTGAGGCATTAAAAGCCACAAAATGCAAGGGGTCCATCAGACCCACAAACACTGGCTGAGTAACCACAATATGAACATTACACAGGGGTTCAAATGTTAATGATCTACCATTCAATCAATCAGTCAAACAGTTCTAATCAACAATCCGATACTGTGATTGACAGATTTGCGCATTTGAAAAAAAATAAAAAAAATAAGACAATCTTTGGTGCTTTGGCTAAGTAATACAAAAAGTCTAGACGCCACTTTACATGAATTTCCCAGAAGAATTAGTGTCATCAGTGTGAAAGCTCCACTTCATACTCTGGGGTGCAGTTTGAAATACTGTCTTTTAAATCAGTGCTCACCTATACGCTCTTCCTTTAATTGAATCCAGTGGCCTGTAGTCAAGACACCCCCCCACCCCCATTAACTCTATCACAGAGATTTTGACTGACTTCACTAAAAAAAAAACAACTGGCTTTATGTTCGCAAAGTTTGCATGCAAGTTCTATCCATGAAATTGCAGATTCTTCTTCAAAGTTAATACTTTTTGTGACTTGGTTATTGCTAAGGAGCAGCACGGTGGAACAGGGGTTTGCATGTGCCTCACAATACGAAGGTCCTGAGTTCAATCCTGGCCTCGGGATCTTTCTGTGTGGAGTTTGCATGTTTTCCCCGTGGGTTCACTACGGGTACTCTGGCTCCCTCCCATCTCCAAAGACATGCACCTGGGGATAGGTTGATTGGCAACACTAAATTGGCCCTAGTGTGTGAATGTGAGTGTGAATGTTGTCTGTCTATCTGTGTTGGCCCTGCGATGAGGTGGCGACTTGTCCAGGGTGTAGCCCGCCTTCTGCCCGAGTGCAGCTGAGATAGGCTCCAGACCCCCCGCGATCCCAAAAGGGACAAGCGGTAGAAAATGGATAGATGGGGTTATTGCTAAGATTTGGTTCCGAAACATACATCAATTGGCATCAGGTTCGACATAAAGAGAGAACATTTTATGTGAGAGTATGTTGATTACAACAATGTCCAATTGCTACAAGCTCTTACTACTCCATTTAACCAAGGTGATTTCTTTTAAAAGTCATATTTTAGCTTTTTAATGGTGTCCTCCAACTTGTCTCTCCCCTCCCTTGAGGGAAAGTTTCTGCACTAAGTTGACATTTATCATTCTGTCTGTTTTTCTACAGCAGTGTTATTGACAAAATCAGTTTGAGGCAGCAAACATCAGGTAGCTGACTCAGCCGAGGCTTTAACAACAGACATAATAGCAGTTCTGCACAGTGGGTGAGTTTCTCCCTTTTTTGGGGGAAATCTTTACTCATTAGCTGCATTTCCAATGCAGTTATTTTCAAAATAAAAGCGATATTTCAAAGGGGGAAGATATTGTAGCCCCTGCTCTGTGATATCAATAGAAGACGAAGGGAGCGGGTGATCACCCTTACGTCCCTTTTGACATTTGTCAGGGCATGTGGGTCTCTCCGAGCCTGCGGGTGGGCCTCTATTGCGGGGAAAGCACCCGTGAGACGGCCCGGTGCGGCGGTGCCGCCTCTCTCCCCCCGACCGACCGATTGGATGCGAGACCAAGACGACCCGTCTGCCCTAGTTGTCCTGCATGGGCGCCCCGTCGGTTCGCTGTTTAGATGCCCTCTAAATGCAAAAAAATTGTTTCCATCATGCTTTTGCGAAAAACTTCAATATCGAAATATCTTAAAAACCACCTCATGAGAGCGCAAAAATGTTTTTGCGATATTTGAGAGGTTTTTCGAAATATGGGTGTTTCACCAGTTTATTGCGATATTTAGATTTTGCACATTTTTATGGGTAATGGAAACACAGCTACTTACTTTTCCTCGCCACTCTATAATTCTCTTCTCAATTCTGTTTTATGTACTTCTACAAAAAAAAAAAAAAAAAAGTCTGCCCAACCTTATATTGAGCATATAAATATCCACATTTTCCGAAAAGCATGCATTTTTTTTGTCACATGCATTATTGATTGTGTTTAAGAGCTGTCAAAGTTAAAGGAGAACCACAGTTTTTGGGAATTGTTCCTATCATTCACAATCATTATGAGAGACAAGACCACTGATTTTTTTTATTTTTTTTTATGTATTCTAACTCATAAATAAACGTAAATAAAAGTCCATTTATATTGCAGTAAATGGGAGGTCCTCTATTACACCCATAAATCCCTCTAAATAACCATCCAAAAAAACCCATCCTATTTACATTTTGTTGCATGAATATTAATCAAGTATTAGTGATATTGTTATTATAAGCGCGAACACAGACACACTATTTTTCGCGGCCGCGCGATCACTAGCTTGTGTGGCTATGTTAATATCATCAGTTGGTGAGCTGCTGTTTATTGTAGATGATAAATAATTAGGGCTGTCAGAGTTAACACAATAATAACGCGCTAACTATAAATTTTGATAACGGCACTAAGTTTTTTAACGGGCCATAAACGCACACATTTTTGGCCTTTTTGACCCTCAGGCGGTGCTGTAGCGGGGGAAACTTGGCTGCAATTCACTTGCAGCTGATAAGCCACAAACGAGCAGATATAGATAAAGGAAAGTCTACCTTATGGAAATATCAGGTTCAAAGCCATGGCAATTAAGTTGTTCTCCTGACAAGAAAAGACTATTTTTTGCAGAGAGAAGAGGAGTCGTTCGGTGGGTGGTGCTTCACTTCTGTGTTCAGATTACGGTTAAGGTGCAGTGAGAACACAACATTTAGATTGTTACTGTGACTGAGTTAGATGACATAAAAGTTCAACATAAATTAAAGACGGTTGCCATGCAGAGATATGAAGACCATTAACGTGTACAACATGTAGTGTACAGAATATCAGAAGCATTGAGGTAGACATTTTGAAGATTACAGCTCGGCTAGGGTCAAGCCTCCCCGCGACACTAAAAGAGACAAGCGGTAGAAAATAGATAGATGGATAATACCAAACATCTTCGACAATCAAAGCATGATCATAACAATCCACATTTTGTGTTATTTATGCGTGAAATTGGTATTTAAACATGGAATTGTAGCTCCTCCTCTGAATGCAGGTGCTCCTACAGCAGGAATACAAATTCTGTGTTTGTACAAAAAACTAAACCTGGTAATACACAAACACACAGTAGGCATTTAAAAAATATATATTTTCATTAAATCATGTTTTTTTGTGTTGAGCTGTTTAAACAAGCAAATAAAGAAAATTAAATGTCCGTTCATGGTGTTAAAACTTGAAATTATATATCTATGGTACATTTATTAATGATGAGAATTAGGTATATTTGTGATTAATCGGGATTAATTTTGAGTTAACTATGACCGAAATCCGATTACCGTATTTTTCGGAGTATAAGTCGCTCCGGAGTATAAGTCGCACCGGCCGAAAATGCATAATAAAGAAGGAAAAAAATATATATAAATCGCACTGGAGTATAAGTCGCATTTTTTGGGGAAATTTATTTGATAAAACCCAACACCAAGAATAGACATTTGAAAGGCAGTTTAAAATAAATAAAGAATAGTGAACAACAGGCTGAATAAGTGTACGTTATATGAGGCATAAATAACCAACTGAGAACGTGCCTGGTATGTTAACGTAACATATTATGGTAAGAGTCATTCAAATAACTATAACATATAGAACATGCTATACGTTTACCAAACAATCTGTCACTCCTAATCGCTAAATCCCATGAAATCTTATACGTCTAGTCTCTTACGTGAATGAGCTAAATAATATTATTTGATATTTTACGGTAATGTGTTAATAATTTCACACATAAGTCGCACCCCCGGCCAAACTATGAAAAAAACTGCGACTTATAGTCCAAAAAATACGGTAATCGTGATTACATATTTTAATCCTATTTTTAGCCCTATTAATAACACATCTTACCAGGATAGTAGAAGGATAAGGACATGATCCAACAAGTTGGTACACTTAGACAGCCAACATGAGCAAAACACGTAAATAATGCATGTTATTATGGATGTGCCTGCTACTACATTACACATATATTTACAGCATGCATACAAAACCTTATTATAGGTGTTTGGATGTTTTAGGGGCTTTATAGGCAGAATAGAGCGACTCTTATATGCCTCATTCAAGCAGATTTTTGATCGCATTTATTTACTATTCAGAATGCATAAAAAAAGAAAAACATGTGTGCTTCTCTTACATTAGGACTGTGAATGGTAGGCATAAATAGTGCAGTTCCCCTTTAAAGCATGCGATTAATCACAGAAATGATCACATCCATCAAGTATAAATGCAGATTAGTTATGCAATATATTTGGGCCACACCTTTTAACAGCAGAGGGTTACTTGAAAGGTGGCATGGGTTTTTATACGGTCAGTGATCACTCGATCGATGCATACGCCAGTGCAAAGATGAGTGAGGGGATTAGTGTGCTTTGTGGAAAATTCCGCCTGAAAAATACACCCCGATGGGGACTATAGATAACACTGCTACCAAGTTTTGAGCAGATTAAAAACATATATTTGAGTAAAACATAAAGTAATGTTGAATGACAATCTGATAATTGCAAAATATCGGAGTCATTTTCAACCCTAATTTGGATTACGCAAGTAATAGTGTCAAAAACTTGCATTGTCGGCAGTAGGCGTGACCCCGGGTTGCAGAGCTAGAACACAAAATGCAGGTAAAAATGCTAATTTATTATCTTAGCAGCAAAAACAAAAACATGCAAAGATGCAAAAGACAGCAACACCAACAGTGCAAAACAGCAACACACAAAGGCGTGCACACAATAGACCAGCACTGTCTGAGAGGCGGCGTTGGCATACACACAAAGCACTCGGCCGACGATAGTCAACAAGTGTGTGTCCTAATCACCAAACGGAGGCAGGTGTGTCAATCAGCGCTACACATTGTGACTAGGAAGAGGAAGTAACGCCAACTAAATACAAAAGACTGGGAAATTATATATCAAGCCAGACGTGTCATGGCAGGTCACGACAAATTGACAGCGATTCATCAAAATTTGAAAGTGTTATTGATTCAATTTTGAAATAATAAGAAAATGGATGGATGTTACATGAACATTATTATTATATCAGTGTTTTGAAAATATTTCTTAAGTCAACATAAGTTAACCCTTGTGATTAATCACAAAAATATATATCATGTGTGTGTAAAATGTATGTGTGTGTGCTCCGTGGCAAATTTTGCCACAAAATACACCCCAATGGGACTTTAGATAAAACTGTTAACAGGGTTTAAGCAAACAAATACCTTGCATTTAAGTAAAACATTTAGAAAATATTTGTGTAGGACATTTTTACAATAGTGTAGTCTTTTTCAAAGTTAATTTCAATTAAGCAAGTAATTGACTGCGTTTAATCGTGTTCAATCCAAATTTAAAAGCGTGATTAATGTTATAATCGTTTAAATCGAATGATTCAGAACGGCTCATAAAATGAGAATCATTTCAAAAGTAATTTTGAAATCTATCCGTGTGGCTCAGAGGCCTTGTGGTTAGAGTTTCTGACCTGAGACTGGAAGGTCGTGAGTTCAAACCCCGGCCGAATCATACTAAAGACTATTGCCTCCCTGCTTGGTACTCAGCATCAAGGGTTGGAATTGGGGGTTAAATCACCAACAATTATTCTCGAGCGCGGACACCGCTGCTGCTCACTGCTCCCCTCTCCTCCCAACTTTTAACTTCATTGCTTAGTGCAAACTTTTAAGATCTGATCAGCTGCATCAGAATTTTACAGAAGCATTTATTTGAGCATCTTTTAAAAGTATCTATTGTGATTGTCTTTCAAATCATGTATTCCTCTAGTACAAGCTAACAAACATATTGCAATATTTAATTGGGTCTTGTGGCCACTGGCAGTAAACTATTTAAACTAAAAAAATGTGCGGTCAAATGGTTACTTGCGTACATGATTTAAATTAACTTGAATAAATACCCTAATACTTTGACATAAATGCAATTTTATTGCATTCAGGAACGTTTTTAATGTCAACTTACCAACTTGTCAACAGTTGTATCTAAAAATAAAAGAGTGTTGTGTTGCTGGTATTAGCTTGTTTAATGCTATAAGGCAGGGGTGTCAAACTCATTTTAGATCGGGGGCCACACCTACTCAGTGGCCTAGTGGTTAGAGTGTCCGCCCTGAGATCGGTAGGTTGTGAGTTCAAACCCCGGCCGAGTCATACCAAAGACTATAAAAATGGGACCCATTACCTCCCTGCTTGGCACTCAGCATCAAGGGTTGGAATTGGGGGTTAAATCACCAAAATGATTCCCGGGCGCTACCACCGCTGCTGCCCACTGCTCCCCTCACCTCCCAGGGGGTGATCAAGGGTGATGGGTCAAATGCAGAGAATAATCTCGCCACACCTAGTGTGTGTGTGACAATCATTGGTACTTTAACTTTAACTTTAACTTTACATGGAGAAAAATCTACTCCCAAGTGGGCCGAACTGGTAAAATCATGGCACGATAACTTAAAAATAAAGACAAATTTAGATTGTTTTTTTTGTGTCAGGTAAAGGTGGTGACGGACCCCAAGATGCAGAGATGGCAGGCTGGATGCAGAAAAACATGATTTAATGTCCAAAAGAAAATGCAAGAAAACACCAGGAAACAGGCAAACTGGTAACAACCAACAGGATACAGCTAACAGGAAACCAAGAAACAGGGAGCTAGGAGACAGCATACAATACTCCAGCGCTGACGGGAGGGCGAGGCAGGTATAAATAGTGGCCTGATTGGCAATTGCCACCAGGTGTGCCAGACTGCCAATCAGGTGCAGGTGAGTGAAACAAGCGCTC